>NW_025759216.1:0-4627 GCF_021184085.1 Oncorhynchus gorbuscha | reverse complement strand
GTAACGGCGTTCTTTGTTTGTCAAAAGAGAGTCGGACCGAAATGCAGCGTGGTGGTTACTCATGATCTTTAATGAAGGATCGCGATACATGAAATAACTATTACAAAATACAAAACAACAAAGGGAACGTGAAATCTAATTACAGCCTATCTGGTGAAACTACACAGAGACAGGAACAATCACCCACGAAATACACAGTGAAACCCAGGCTACCTAAATACGGTTCCCAATCAGAGACAACGAGAATCACCTGACTCTTGATTGAGAACCGCCTCAGGCAGCCAACCTAATCTACACCCCTACTCAGCCGCAATCCCAATACCTACAAAACCCCCAATACGAAACATAACATTAAAACCTATGTCACACCCTGGCCTGACCAAATATATAACGAAAACAAAATACTAAGACCAAGGCGTGACAGAACCCCCCCCCCCCTAAGGTGACTCCCGGACGCACCTCAAAACCATAGGGAGTGTCCGGGTGGGCGTCTGTCCATGGTGGCGGTTCCGGCTCGGGACGTGGACCCCACTCCATTAACCTCTTAAGACTAGGCCTCAATACTGCCCCCTTTGGAGGAAGTGCGTGCCCATAGTAAACTGAAAAGATTTTTTCCCAAAATTGCTAATATATGCATATAATAATTATTATTGAATAGAAAACACTCTAAAGTTTCTAAAACCGTTTAAATTATGTCTGTATGTAAAGCAGAACTCTCAGGGCAGCCTTTCTCCCAAACTCTCTCTTGTCAAGAGACAAGTTGGGTCAACTTTGACGTCATCGCCCCTACCCTTCCCAGGCAGCTACCGATCTGGGAACAGTATGTATGTGTTCAGCGCGATACCTGCTTTCAAATGGCGCGTTCATTGTGAGAATCTCGCGAGCCCTCGTCGTTTGGCGGGCGAAAATGTTCGGGTCACTCTCAAATACATGCACTCTATTGCGCGCGGCCGATTTGGGGCACCTTCTTTTCCAAGAAACACCAATTGAAGGCGGTTTGTCTGTTCGCGCTGATCATTGTTTTACATGTTAAAAACATCATAAAGCTCGATTCTGCACATAGTTTGACCAGTTTAGTCGACATATAATATGTAAATTTGAAGTTTTGATGCGCGAGAGTGCGGGACCAGAAGTAATTTTGGGTGCATTTCAGCTGAAGCTGTTAGCATATGCTAATACAGAGACACACAACGTGAAACCAAACAATGTATTGGGTAAGTATGACTCCTTCTACGTCTTCTGATCGAAGAACATCAAAGGTAAGGGAATATTTATGTGGTTATTTTGGGTTTCTGTGGACTCCAAACGTAGAGACATACTGCTAATATCTGAGCGCCGTCTTATTGTGTAGCCAGTGAACGAATTCTGTAACGTTAAAAATAAATGTAATACAGCGGTTGCATTAAGAAGTGTATCTTTGTAACTATATGTAGAAGATGTATATTTAGTCATGTTTATTGCTTGTTATCTGACGTTATCTGTCGGAGCTATCATCATTTCTCCGGACATTTGAGTAGCATTTTTTGAAATGTCGTCATTGTAAACAGAGATTTATGGATATAAATGGGATATTATTGAAAAAAAAATGTATTGTGTAACATGTACTATTACTGTCATCTGATGAAGGTTTTCAAAAGGTTAGTGAATTATTTATTTTTTAATCCTGCTTTTATAATTTTATATTTTCTGGGACAAAATGGCTGCCTCTCGTCTTTTGTTTCGGTGGTGGTCTAATATAAATATGTGCTATGTTTTCGTCGTAAAACATTTTAGAAATCTGACTTGCTGGGTAGATGAACAAGGTGTTTATCTTTCATTTGAACTATTGGAATTGTTAATGTGTGGAGGTTAAATATTTCTAAGAATATTTTTTGCATTTTGCATTATGGTAATGAGCTTGAGCCGTAGTCACGATCCCGGATCCGGGAAGGGTCGCCGCAAGAAGATAATGTCCTAGTACCTCCCTTCGCGTCCTGGGATAATCCACCCTCGCTGCCGACCATGGCCTAATAGTCCTCACAGTGACTGAGGGGCAGCTCTGGACTGAGGCATCTCGGGACTGAGGGGCAGCTCGGGACTGAGGGGCAGCTCAGGACTGAGGGGAAGCTCGGGACTGAGGGGCAGCTCGGGACTGAGGGGCAGCTCGGGACTGAGGGGCAGCCCGGAACTGAGGGGCAGCCCGGAACTGAGGGGAAGCCCAGTACTGAGAGAAGCCCAGTACTGAGATGAAGCTCAGGTAGGTAGCCGGCTCTGGTAGATCCTGGCTGGCTGGCGGATCTGGAAGATTCTGGTTGACTAGCAGATCTGGAAGATTCTGGTTGACTGGCAGATCTGGAAGAGACTGGTTGACTGGTAGATCTGGAAGAATCTGGTTGTCTGGCAGATCTAGAAGATCATGGCTGACTGGCGGTTCTGGCTGCTCTATGCAGACTGACAGCTCTGGCTGCTCCATGCAGACTGACAGCTCCTTGCAGACTGACAGCTCTGGCTGCTTCTTACAGACTGGCAGCTCTGGCTGCTTCATGCAGACTGACAGCTCTGGCTGCTCCATGCAGGCTGACAGCTCTGACTGCTCCATGCAGGCTGACAGCTCTGACTGCTCCATGCAGGCTGGCAGCACCTTGCAGACTGGCAGCTCCTTGCAGACTAGCAGCTCCTTGCAGACTGGCAGCTCTGGCTGCTTCATGCAGACTGACAGCTCTGGCTGCTTCATACAGACTGACAGCTCTGACTGCTCCATGCAGGCTGACAGCTATGACTGCTCCATGCAGGCTGGCAGCACCTTGCAGACTGGCAGCTCCTTGCAGACTAGCAGCTCCTTGCAGACTGGCAGCTCTGGCTGCTTCATGCAGACTGACAGCTCAGGCTGCTCTGAACAGGCAGGAGGCTCCGGCAGCGCTGTAGAGGAGGAAGGCTCTGATAGCGCTGAACAGACAGGAGACTCCAGTAGCGCAGGAGAGGAGAAAGGCTCCGACAGCGCTGGAGAGGCGGGAGACTCCGACAGCACAGGAGAGGCGAGGCGCACTGACGGCCTGGTGCGTGGTGCTGGAACTGGTGCTACAGGATCGAGGACACGCACAGGAAGCCTGGTGCGGGGAGCTGCTACCGGAGGACTGGTGTGTGAAGGTGGCACAGGATGGACTGGACCGTGAAGGTGTACTGGAGAGCCTGAGAGCAGGACTGGCACAGGACGTGCAAGGCTAGGTAGGTACACAGGAGGCCTGTTGCGTGAGGCTGGCACATTTTTCACCAGCCGACTAACACGCACCTCAGGACGAGTATGGAGCGCTGACCCAGGTGCCATTAAATCCCAGACACACTCCGTCGGACGAATATCATACCTATAGCACCATACTAGCAACTCCCTCATTACTCTCTCCTCCACTTTCCCCATTAACTCCTTCACAGTCACTGCTTCGCTCACCTCTAACACCGGCTCAGGTTCTGGTCTCCTCCTTGGCTCCTCACGATGAACAAGGAGAGTTGGCTCTGGATAGACCGGACCGTGCAGGCGCACTGGAGCTCTTGAGCACCGAGCCTGCCCAACCTTACCTGGCTCGATGCCCACTCTAGCCCGGCCAATACGAAGGGCTGGTATGAACCGCACCGGGCTATGCACCCGCACTGGAAACACCGTGCGCTCCATAGCATAACACGGTGCCTGCCCGGTCTCTCTAGCCCCCGGTAAGCACAGGAGTTTGCGCAGGTCTCCTACCTGGCAAAGCCATACTCCCTTTAAGCCCCCCAATATTTTTTTGGGCTGCTTTCCGGCCTCCATCCGCGTCGCCGTGCTGCCTCCTCATACCAGCGCCTCTCCACTTTAGCCGTCTCTAGTTCTTCCTTGGGACGGCGATATTCTCCAGGCTGAGCCCAGGGTCCTTTTCCGTCTAATATCTCCTCCAAGTCCAGAAGTCCTTTGATCGCTGCTCCTCACAATTAACAGGGAGAGTAGGCTCAGGTCTGACTCCTGACTCTGCTACTCTCTCCCTGAGCCCTCCCCCAATAAATATTTGGGGGTGACTTTCGGGTTTCGCCCTGCGCCGCCGTGTCATTCTTTTCGACTCCATTCTCCTATAGCCCTCTTCGCACTGCTCCAGCGAATCCCAGGCGGGCTCCGGCACTCTCTCTGGGTCGGCCGCCCACCTGTCTATTTCTTCCCACGTCGTATACTCCAAGCCTCTGCTGTCCATAACGTCCTCCCTTCGCTGCTCCAGCTGCCTGTTACCACGCCACTCGGTCCGTGTGTGGTGGGTGATTCTGTAACGGCGTTCTTTGTTTGTCAAAAGAGAGTCGGACCGAAATGCAGCGTGGTGGTTACTCATGATCTTTAATGAAGGATCGCGATACATGAAATAACTATTACAAAATACAAAACAACAAAGGGAACGTGAAATCTAATTACAGCCTATCTGGTGAAACTACACAGAGACAGGAACAATCACCCACGAAATACACAGTGAAACCCAGGCTACCTAAATACGGTTCCCAATCAGAGACAACGAGAATCACCTGACTCTTATTGAGAACCGCCTCAGGCAGCCAACCTAATCTACACCCCTACTCAGCCGCAATCCCAATACCTACAAAACCCCCAATACGAAACACAACATTAAAACCCATGTCACAC
>NW_025759215.1:0-4629 GCF_021184085.1 Oncorhynchus gorbuscha | reverse complement strand
TGAATGAGCCATCTGTTTCAATGAATGATGGCGCTAAGTTTGCTTTCTTGCTCAACATTTTATTTAGGGTGCTCCAAAGCTTTTTACTATCATTCTTTATATAATTTTATAGAATAGTTTCTTCTTCTTATTCAGTTTAGTCATGTGATTTCTCAATTTGCAAGTACATTTGCCAATTGGTTGTGCAGCCAGACTTGCTTATCCATATACGTGTATTTATATATTCTTATTCCATGAATTTACTTCGATTTGTGTATATTAGGTATTTGTTGTCTAATTGTTAGATATTACTTGTTAGATATTGCTGCACTGTCGGAACTGTTGCTATAAGAGCGTCTGCTAAATGACTTAAATGTAAATGTAAATGTACACTTGCAATAACATATGCCAGCCCAGTGTATGTGACCAATAAATTTGATTTGATTTTACTTATTTGCCATTCCTTTTGCCTCATCCCTCTCAACCACATTTTTTTCAATCCAATGGGATTTAACAACATTTTTGATCATTTTCTTAATGGGTGCATGCTTATTAGTAACTGGAATAAGCAATTTCATAACTACAGCATCTGGTTGCTTCTCATTACACACCACAGAGTAGCAAATATTATTTACATCATCAACATAGGAATCACTACAAAAGTTATTGTATGACATCTTATACTAGGCCCAGCATTTGGAACAACTACTGGAACTACTACTATTACAATTCCACTCAAAGAAATATACCACATGAGTTTCTAGAATGATTTCTCAATTAATTTCTTTCAATTCCTCTCCTGTAAGGAGTCAGTTGAAACGGTATTGACCCCAAAATCACTAAATAAAGGTAGACCATAATGTGCATGGGGTCACCTATAAAGAATATCTCTAAATATAATTTTTTTATTGGAACATATAGTAGCCAATGTGGCTAGTCTGTTTCTATCTCATTGCAGGAGTGCCTGCTCTGTTCACGGCCTGTCTCCATGTGGCCAAGGTTACTGGCTAGCTGCTTGTTTAGCTGTTTGAAATTGCCTGTGATCACAGTGGTGCGCCTTTGTCTCGTTCACACAAAGGCAGGATTTACCAGTGAAGCCCCACCACCCAGTGCTCTCGATCTCAGTGTACAGATGAACCACAAACAAGGACAAGGATTTCAGGTGGCCACTACCCCTCAAATATTACTACCCTCCACACGCACAAACACCCTTGAGCTCTCTTGCACTGTCTATTATGCAAGGCACGTGTATTTAAGGATATTGGAAAAGGATATGAACTAAAACAGTATTAATTCAAAAGTCTATAATGCTGACGTTCACAATGGAAATAGGAAACCAATGGAAATGTTGGTTTGTTCTTTGGAATCGGAGGATGGATAGATAGAAGACTAGAAGAGTGAACGTGTATAGTCACACATGAATAATGCCATATCCTAAAGCACTAGTTCCCAAACTGTATACCCCCCCCCCAACAAAAATCTGTATTTTTTTTAAAGGAACTCAGTTGGACTTTAAACTTACTCTTGAAAGTTACAACAGTAAAATTCACAGGGTGCAATTTTGTCATCAGTTCATCATCAGTTCCTCTTGTCATGTTGGTCATTGCATACCTTAGAGAGCTATTTTTTTTTGTTTGTTTGGCAACCCCTGTCCTAAAGCAATGCAGTCATGCTTTGTTATAAAGAGCAAATAATTCTGGACTGTAGCAGCAGCATGTGCTGCTGAGCATGAGAAACAAATCTGGGACTTAAGTGTTACACAACAAAATAAAAGTGATAGCCATCTGGCAGCTTACCTCCCCTAGCTTTTATCTACATGTCGAGTGAATGACGTACATGGGCTTTGGGATGTATTTTTAGACGGGATAGAGTGGGACTGGGACCAGACGTCACAGAATCAACATTGGAGCCGCCAGAGAGTTTTCGGGAATTCTGGAATTGTAGTAATCGGAGAAGAACTTGGGAGCGTTGTCGTTGGTGTTGAGGAGATTAATGATGATGTCCGCCGTGGCTCTGAATATTTCTGGTGTGTCAATCTCCACAGCAAGAAGCTGAGAGATTAACATTATACAAAAAAGGCGTTGAACAAAGAGTGGTTAGTCACATAAGTATGGCATTCCCTTATTAATTTATACTATAAAACAGTGGTAACACTTTATATAAAGGGGTATTACATAAGGCATTGACACTTTTATTAAACCAGTCATGACACTTTAATGAATGTTGCAGGATCATTCATACCACATTCATTACACATTTATTCAACATCATGTTTGATGCAAAATTGTAATTAAAAGTTAGTACTGTACTGGTAAGTAGAGATGATAGGAACACTATGAGACAATTTTCAGCAGTTTGCAACTGTGAAATATAGTTATGAACCGTTTTCAAAAAACAAGGTCTAAAGCATGTTTGATGGCATTTGTAAGTAAAAACTGTTGCAGTACTGGTAGTAGAGATGATAACAACACTACGTTACAATTTTCAGCAGATTTCAACTATGAAAAATAGTTAAACAATGTTCGATAAACATGTTTGATTCAATTTATAAGTAAAACTACTGCACTACTGGTAGAAGAGATGATAGCAACACTATGTGACAATTTTCAGCAGTTTACGACTGTGACATTTTGTGATAAACAGGTTTTAAAAAACAAGGTCTGAAACATGTTTGATAAAATTTGTAAGTAAAATCTCATTCAGCACTGGTAGTAGCGATGATAAAAACACTATGAGACCATTTTTAGCGTTTTGCAATTATGAAAAATAGTTATACACAGTTTTCCATAAACAAGGTCCAAAAAATGTTTGATGTAATTTGTAAGTAAAAACTGGTGCAGTACTGGTGGTGGGGATGATAGGAACACTATGAGACAATTTGCAGCAGTTTGCAAATTTTAAATATAGTTATTAACAGCTTTCCATAAACAATTTTTAAACATGTTTGATGAAATTTGTAAGTAAAAACGAATGTAGTAGTGGTAAGTAGGGATTATAGAAACACTATGATAGAATTTGTAGCAGTTTGCAACTGTGAAATGTAGTTATAAAGAGTTTTCTATAAACAAGGTCTAAAACATGTTTGATGCAATTTTAAGTAAAAATTGGTTCAGTGCTGGTAGTATAGATGATAAAAACACTATGAGACATTTTTTTGCATGTTGCAACTGTGAAATATAGTAATAAACTATTTTCCATAAACAAGGTCTAAAACATGTCTGATGCCATTTATAAGTAAAAACTGATTCAGTTCAGGTAGTAGAGATTATAAAAACACTATGGGACCATTTTCAGCACATTGAAACATGAAATATTGTTATAATCAGTTTTCCATAAACAAGGTCTGTCATGGAAATTTCCTGTATTACCAAATCATAAGAGAGCAAACCACACACAAGTCAGAGTTATCATAAAGTTTGTCCTTGGGAGAGGTGTATCCCATAGCCAGACAGCATCAGCTATAAATTATCATTCAGTTTGGTCTCCTAAACAAAGTTCCTATCTCGTTCTTGGTACCACTTAGGACCAAAACATTACTTCATCCAATAGCATACATCAATTGTCAATTCTGACACTCCCATCTCAGATACAACCCCTCCTGGATAAGATCAATGATGAGGAGTGACTGGCACACAGACATTGTGGAGCCAACTAACTGGTTCCCCTTTAATCACACCATCCTTTCACATGGTTCAGGAATAGTTACAGACACATTCACAGATAAGACTAACCTGACCTCTCCCCTCTCTGGGCCCCAAGTAACTGAACCCTGGCAGAGAAGGGATAACTGCAAACTGCCAACAGTATCATCCAAAAAGAAGACATCCAAATGACAAATATCTCACAAAAGCATTATTATGTTAATAAAACATCATATTTATCTATGTTAACTAACTAATTCTGATTCTGCTACCACAGGTCTAAAAGGACTTGAAACCATTTGTAAGCAGAAATTGGTGCAGAACTGATTGGTTGAGATGTTAGGAACAGAATGAGAATATTTTCAGCATGTTGCAACCATTAAATATTATTTAAAACAGTTTTAAATAAGCAAGGTCTAAAACATGTTTCATGCTATTTGTAGGTTAAACAGTACAGCAAAGATTGTACTTACAGAGTGCATCAAACATGATTTAGACCTTGTTTATGGAAAACTGTTTATTTCTGTATTTCATGGTTGCACTTGTTGAAAAATGTCCTCTGTGTTCCTATCATCTAGATTAAACAGTACTGCAAAAAATACTTACAGGGTGCATCAAACGTGATTTAGATCTTGTATATTGAAAAGTGTTATTTTCTGTATTTCATGGTTGCAACTTGCTGAAAACTGTCCACAGTATACCTATCATCTAGTTTAAACATTACTGCAAAAATTGTACTTACCGAGTGCATCAAACATGATTTAGGCCTTGTTTATGGAAAAGTTTTTTTTCTTCTGTATTTCATGGTTGCAACTTGCTGAAAATTGTCCAGTGACTCTATCATCTAGTTTAACTTCTTTAGGACAGGGGGCAGTATTTTCACGTCATGATGAAAAGCGTGTCCAAAGTAAACGGCCTCGTCTCAGACCAAGAAGCTAAGATATGCATATTATTAATAGATTCGGAAGGAAAACACTCTGAAGTTTCTAAAACTGTTTGAATCTTGTCT
>NW_025759214.1:0-4632 GCF_021184085.1 Oncorhynchus gorbuscha | reverse complement strand
GCTCTGGATAAGAGCGTCTGCTAAATGACTTAAATGTAATGTAAATGTAGAGGGGTAGAGGACTGAGGGGTACTAACAGGGTGTAGAGGGGTAGAGGACTGAGGGGGTACTAACAGGGTGTAGAGGGGTAGAGGACTGAGGGGGTACTAACAGGGTGTAGAGGGGTAGAGGACTGAGGGGTACTAACAGGGTGTAGTGGGGTAGAGGACTGAGGGGGTACTAACAGGGTGTAGAGGGGTAGAGGACTGAGGGGGTACTAACAGGGTGTAGAGGGGTAGAGGACTGAGGGGTACTAACAGGGTGTAGAGGGGTAGAGGACTGAGGGGGTACTAACAGGGTGTAGAGGGGTAGAGGACTGAGGGGTACTAACAGGGTGTAGAGGGGTAGAGGACTGAGGGGTGCTAACAGGGTATAGGGGGTAGAGGACCGAGAAGGGGTACTAACAGGTTTTAGATTTAGAGGGGTAGAGGGACTGAGGGGTACTAACAGGGTGTAGAGGGGTAGAGGACTGAGGGGTACTAACAGGGTGTAGAGGGGTAGAGGACTGAGGGGTACTAACAGGGTGTAGAGGGGTAGAGGACTGAGGGGGTACTAACAGGGTGTAGTATTAGAGGGACTGAGGGGGTACTAACAGAGTGTAGTATTAGAGGACTGGGGGGGTGCTAACAGGGTGTAGAGGGGTAGAGGACTGAGGGGGTACTAACAGGGTGTAGTATTAGAGGACTGAGGGGGTACTAACAGGGTGTAGAGGGGTAGAGGACTGAGGGGGTGCTAACAGGGTAAAGGAGAGTGTGCTTCATGCCCTGCTCAACGTACCAGTTATTTCAGAGAGCTGTGTAAATTCATTCCAATTGCTTTTTGACATGAGGAGTAACCGTTGCTGTAATCACTGCTCCTCGCTGCTCTGTCCAGTAATTATTCAATTACCAAACCTAATTGACAAGAGACACTCTGATTTATTGGTTGATTTATTGGGTAATTGCGGCTGCCTGCCGCCACGACAGCAGCGGTCCCCCCCCCCACATAGTGCCTGCTTTAAAGTCATACGGTATGTGGTGAGTAGAATGCCATTTGGGATACTTCCACTCAAAAGCAGCCACTTCACCCCTTGGTGTTGTCGGGTTGCTGGAGTGGAGACCGGCTCGGGTAAGGGGGTCGGTAGCGGCATTGTCATGCCGACAGAAGAGTAAAACAGAACACTATTTAAATCCTTTTTCTGATTTGTTTGTTGTTTATTGTTTATTGAAGTGTTGACCGTCGCTACGGTAACAGTAGACCGACTGCACCTAGACGAATGGCGACAGTGACACTAGAAACGAACCTCTTTAGAAAATGCCCCTTTATGGAGTCAAAACAATCTGTTTCGATAGTCCTTCGTGTTTGTAAAAAAAAGTGGGTTGTTTAAAAAAAAACAACACGGGGTCAACGATGTTACTAACGAGAAAATATAAAACCTCATCTGTTTTTTATTGTGTGTTATCGATGACCCAGAGCAACGCTCTCGTCTGCTGTTCTTCCCTGTGAAGACGCTCAGTTGAAGGGCTTTGTCTTGGTAGAGACTCACATGTAGTTACTATAGGAACCAGGTAAACGTCTTGTTAGAGACTCACATGTAGTTACTTTAGGAACCAGGTAAACGTGTGTTAGAGACTCACATGTAGTTACTATAGGAACCAGGTAAACATGTTCTTAGAGACTGACATGTAGTTACTATAGGAACCAGGTAAACGTCTTGTTAGAGACCCACAGGTAGTTACTATAGGAACCAGGTAAATGTCTTGTTAGAGACCCACGTGTAGTTACTATAGGAACCAGGTAAACGTCTTGTTAGAGACTCACATGTAGTTACTATAGGAACCAGGTAAACGTCTTGTTAGAGACTCACATGTAGTTACTATAGGAACCAGGTAAACGTCTTGTTAGAGACCCACATGTAGTTACTATAGGAACCAGGTAAACGTCTTGTTAGAGACTCACATGTAGTTACTATAGGAACCAGGTAAACGTGTGTTAGAGACTCACATGTAGTTACTATAGGAACCAGGTAAACGTCTTGTTAGAGACTCACATGTAGTTACTATAGGAACCAGGTAAACGTCTTGTTAGAGATTTACATGTAGTTACTATAGGAACCAGGTAAACGTCTTGTTAGAGACTGACATGTAGTTACTATAGGAACCAGGTAAACGTGTGTTAGAGACTCACATGTTGTTACTTTAGGAACCAGGTAAACGTCTTGTTAGAGACCCACATGTAGTTACTATAGGAACCAGGTAAACGTGTGTTAGAGACTCACATGTAGTTACTATAGGAACCAGGTAAACGTCTTGTTAGAGACCCACATGTAGTTACTATAGGAACCAGGTAAACGTGTGTTAGAGACTCACATGTAGTTACTATAGGAACCAGGTAAACATGTTCTTAGAGACTGACATGTAGTTACTATAGGAACCAGGTAAACATGTTCTTAGAGACTGACATGTAGTTAATATAGGAACCAGGTAAACGTGTTCTTAGAGACTGACAGTATTAAGGGCTGTTAGATTAGAGAAAGGGAAAGGGGATACCTAGTCAGTTACACAACTGAATGCATTCAACCAAAGTGTCTCTTCCACATTTAACCCAACCCCTTGTGTTATGGGTTGTGTTAAGGGTTGTGTTAAGGGTTCTGTTAAGGGTTGTGTTAAGGGTTGTAACAAGGGTTGTGTTAAGGGTTGTGTTAAGGGTTGTGGTAGATCAACATGTGTTAAGGGTTGTGTTAAGGGTTGTGTTAAGGGTTGTGTTAAGGGTTGTGTTAAGGGTTGTGGTAGATCAACATGTGTTAAGGGTTGTGTTAAGGGTTGTGTTAAGGGTTGTGTTAAGGGTTGTGTTAAGGGTTGTGTTAAGGGTTGTGGTAGATCAACATGTGTTAAGGGTTGTGTTAAGGGTTGTGTTAAGGGTTGTGTTAAGGGTTGTGGTAAGGGTTGTAACAAGGGTTGTGTTAAGGGTTGTGGTAGATCAACAGTGATGAGTTGATGAGAGGCAGGACATATGTCCAGTGATGAGATGATGAGAGAGGAGAGACAGGACAGATGAGAGAGAGAGAGAGAAAGATAGAGAGCGAGCAAGAGAGAGTATATATATAGAGGAGAGATGCCTTACAACACAGAATAGTTGTTCATACTGTAATATCGTTGACTGACTGTGGCGGCCATGTTATTTTGTGAGGGTTACGAACACACAACGTTAGGAACGAGCAACCATAGTAAAGGAGAAGCCAGCTGGGAAATAATTTACCATCAAGGCCGTGAAACGCTGCTCAACTGAGGTTAACGTTTGTACTTTCAAAAGCAATTTATTTTCTAACAACTTCTGAAAGCAGACAACATATCTAATGTTCCCTTTTTCCTTGGCATTTTCATTTAGAATGTTCTCTCCCCCCTCCTCCACACACACACACACACACACACACACACACACACACACACACACACACACACACACACACACACACACACACACACACACACACACACACACACACACACACACACACACACACACACACACACACACACACACACACACACACACACACACACATAGAGTGGGAATAGGGTGGGAATAGAGTGGGAATAGAGTGGGAATAGGGTGGAATAGGGTGGAATAGGTGGAATAGAGTGGGAATAGAGTGGGAATAGAGTGGGAATAGAGTGGGAATAGGGTGGGAATAGGGTGGGAATAGGGTGGGAATAGAGTGGGAATAGAGTGGGAATAGGGTGGGAATAGAGTGGGAATAGAGTGGGAATAGAGTGGGAATAGGTTGGGAATAGGGTGAATAGAGTGGGAATAGAGTGGGAATAGGGTGGGAATAGAGTGGGAATAGAGTGGGAATAGGGTGGGAATAGAGTGGGAATAGAGTGGGAATAGAGTGGGAATAGAGTGGGAATAGAGGGGGAATAGAGTGGGAATAGAGTGGGAATAGAGTGGGAATAGGATGGGAATAGGGTGGAATAGGGGGGATAGAGTGGGAATAGAGTGGGAATAGAGTGGGAATAGAGTGGGAATAGGATGGGAATAGGGTGGAATAGGGGGGGTAGAGTGGGAATAGAGTGGGAATAGGATGGGAATAGGGTGGAATAGGGGGGATAGAGTGGGAATAGAGTGGGAATAGGATGGGAATAGGGTGGAATAGGGGGGATAGAGTGGGAATAGAGTGGGAATAGAGTGGGAATAGAGTGGGAATAGAGTGGGAATAGGATGGGAATAGGGTGGAATAGGGGGGGTAGAGTGGGAATAGAGTGGGAATAGGATGGGAATAGGGTGGAATAGGGGGAATAGAGTGGGAATAGAGTGGGAATAGGATGGGAATAGGGTGGAATAGGGGGAATAGAGTGGGAATAGAGTGGGAATAGGGTGGGAATAGGGTGGAATAGGGGGGATAGAGTGGGAATAGAGTGGGAATAGAGTGGGAATAGGGTGGGAATAGGGTGGAATAGGGGGATAGAGTGGGAATAGAGTGGGAATAGGGTGGGAATAGAGTGGGAATAGAGTGGGAATAGAGTGGGAATAGGTTGGGAATAGGGTGAATAGAGTGGGAATAGAGTGGGAATAGGGTGGGAATAGAGTGGGAATAGAGTGGGAATAGGGTGG
>NW_025759213.1:0-4633 GCF_021184085.1 Oncorhynchus gorbuscha | reverse complement strand
TCCATTCCTCCCTCTCTCTATCCATTCCTCCCTCTCTCTATCCATTCCTCCCTCTCTCTATCCATTCCTCCCTCTCTCTATCATTCCTCCCTCTCTCTATCATTCCTCCCTCTCTCTCTATCCATTTCACTCCCTCTCTCTATCATTCCTCCCTCTCTCTATCATTCCTCCCTCTCTCTATCCATTCCTCCCTCTCTCTATCATTCCTCCCTCTCTCTATCATTCCTCCCTCTCTCTATCCATTTCCTCCCTCTCTCTATCATTCCTCCCCTCTCTCTATCCATTCCTCCCTCTCTCTATCCATTCCTCCCTCTCTCTATCATTCCTCCTCTCTCTCTATCATTCCTCCTCTCTCTATACTATCACCTTCTCCTCCCTCTCTCTATCATTCCTCCCTCTCTCTATCATTCCTCCTCTCTCTATCATCTCGATCTCCTCTCTTATAACCTTGCCTCCCTCTCTCTATCCATTCCTCCATCACTATCCATTCCTACCTCTATCGATTCCTCACTCTGCCCCTTTCCTCTTTACCCCTCTTTCTCTCCCCTACAACTTCTCTCTCTCTTTGCTCTCTCTTTACCCCCCACCCTCTCTTTCTCCATATCTTTATTCTCTTCCAATCTGCTGTCACAGATACAGATAACAGGGGACAGGAGGTCAAGATGAGAAGGTTGAAAGATACCACAGAGTCTGAATAAACTAACACACAATGTCTGTCAATATGTCAGCAGAACAACGACTACAATACCTTATCAAAGATGACATGTCAACTTTACTAGCAATGCTTGATATGAAATACCCACCGTTCATGTGGCTGCTCTGTTGTACTCCTCAGCGTGCACACAGCTTCCATGAATCTGTCCACTCAGCTAACACAATCTGTCCACTCAGCTAACACACACACACACACACACACACACACACACACACACACACACACACACACACACACACACACACGCACACACACAGCACACACACACACGACACACACACACACACACACACACACACACACACACACGACGCAAGCGTGCTTACACACACACAGACGCACGTGCACACGATACAAACGCAGACACATGTACACACACACACACACACACACACACACACACACACACACACACACACACACACACACACACACACACACACACACACACACACACACACACACACACACACACACACACACACACACACACACACACACACACACAAACAGTGCACAAAGGGTTAAACACGTACACACACTTCTCTGCTGGATGGGGTGCTCTAGAACTGGAAGAGAATAATACATGTTGTTCTCAGAGACGACCTGAGACACGTCACATATAGAATCCTCATGTATCTCTATGTACCGAAACACCCCAGAGAGGACTAAACATTATTCTCAGAACAAATACACCCGGGGGGGTGGGGCTTATTCATTGAGAAAAACGGGTTATCGCTGTAAGTGGATAACCATGGAAAAAAGGGCCACTGCTTAATTGAATTAGCTACAGATTCCTAAGTGACTTTAGTTTGGCCGGAGAAACGTGTTCCTTGTTTCTCTTTATAATAATAATAATAATATATGCCATTTAGCAGACGCTTTTATCCAAAGCGACTTACAGTCATGTGTGCATACATTCTACGTATGGGTGGTCCCGGGGATCGAACCCACTACCCTGGCGTTACAAGCGCCATGCTCTACCAACTGAGCTACAGAAGGACCATATATATCTAACGAGGGTGCTACGTTATCATAGACGGATGGTCAAAAGACAGACCCAAAGTATTTAGTTTAGAGCTAACTGAAATTGAGAATGTGTGTGTATTTTGGTTAGTGAGTATACGTGTTCATTTTGTTGTGTGCATGTGGGTATAGCGAGGACGTGTTAGTGTGTTAGTGTGTGTGTGCACGCAACCACAAACACAAATCTTTCTCTTTACATTTGACAGTGCAAACAAAGAAAGACTGATTAAGTAGGATAGCGAGGACACCAGAAAAGTTTCACTTCTAACAGTAAACAGTCCATAATATGCACCAGCTGGACAGGGTTTTAGAACTAGACGTGTCACTGTTCACATCAAATGGGCCGATGAGAAAAGAGTAATAATGTCTCAATCTGGCTGACATGACAACAGAGCATGTTGAGGAGAAAACACTGAGGGGATTCCTATATCGGACTGCTCTGTGTGTGTGTGTGTGATATCAGAGGGGATTCCCCATGGGACGGTCTCCTCTGATCTCAACAGAGAAACAACCGGGTATCATTTCATTTCCCTGGGAACCTGCCAGCTCTACTGTGTGTGTGTGTGTGTGTGTGTGTGTGTGTGTGTGTGTGTGTGTGTGTGTGTGTGTGTGTGTGTGTGTGTGTGATGTGTGTGTGTGTGTGTGTGTGTGTTGTGTGTGTGTGTGTGTGTGTGTGTGTGGGACAAGTCAGCCAGATGCGTTAAAGCAAAGTTTTTGGAAATACATAATGCCATCTAACCAGTTATCAGTGAATATTAGCGACTGTATATGCAAAGCTACTTAGCCAACTAGCTAAGTAGCCAATCACCATGATTATGGTTGGCAAGCCAGAACCGAACAACTGGATACCAGCTAGAACACAACTAACACAACAAAACTAAAACATAGCAGCAGATCAAAAGCAAAGAGGTAGCAGAGACTTACAGATTGATGGCTGGGGTCCATCCAATGGTAAAACGTTTAAAAGAGTGCAGGCTACCAAAGAGTTGGTGCAGGCTACCAAAGAGTTGGTGCAGGCTACCAAAGAGTTGGTGCAGGCTACCAAAGAGTTGGTGCAGGCTACCAAAGAGTTGGCTACCAACCAAAGAGTTGGCTACCAGTGAGGGATATATAATAGCTATATTGTGAGAAAAATCCCAAATAGATAGATTCCCAACATGAATCAGCTAGCGTGCTAGCACTAAGCCAATGTATTGGTGTGAAATGGCTAGCTAGTTAGCGGGGTGTACGCTAATAGCCTTTCAATCTGTGACGTCACTCGCTCTGAGACCTTGAAGTAGTTGTTTCCCTTCCTCTGCAAGAGTTTTGTGGAGCAATGGGAGCGATGGGTAACAATACTTCGTGGGGGTCAGTTGTTGATGTGTGCAAAGGCTCCCTGTGTGCAAAGGCTGTGCAAAGGCTCCCTGTGTGCAAAGGCTCCCTGTGTGCAAAGGCTCCCTGTGTGCAAAGGCTCCCTGTGTGCAAAGGCTCCCTGTGTGCAAAGGCTCTAATTATTTCTACCCTATAAAGGAGAACAATAAACATCTTGTTTATTTATGACGATATGGATTTATTTGTTCACACAGCCCAGCTATACTCCCTTCCCTGATGCACTCTGTAAGAAGGTATGTTAAGAAAGCACATGACATCATACACATATCTCATAGTTCATATATTTGTACGTACAAAAAAACAAAACACATATGCATGTTCAAAGACAGGGATAATAGAGATTCACACCTGGCTTATTAGTGCACAAACACAAACATACACCTGGACTGGAGAATCACAGAGCTTGTCCCCAAATGATTCCTCTGTAATCATCGTCACACGCGTAACCTTCTTCAACTCTTCTCACACGCATACACACAAACACAACTACCTACCAGAAACAACTACTTACCGGAAACAACTACCTACCGGAAACAACTACCTAACAACTACCTACCAGAAACAACTACCTACCAGAAACAACTACCTACCAGAAACAACTACCTACCAGAAACAACTACCTACCAGAAACAACTACCTACCAGAAACAACTACCTAACAACTACCTAACAACTACCTACCAGAAACAACTACCTACCAGAAACAACTACCTAACAACTACCTAACAACTACCTACCGGAAACAACTACCTAACAACTACCTACCAGAAACAACTACCTAACAACTACCTACCGGAAACAACTACCTAACAACAACCTACCAGAAACAACTACCTACCAGAAACAACTACCAACCAGAAACAACTACCTACCGGAAACAACTACCTACCAGAAACAACTACCTACCGGAAACAACTACCTACCGGAAACAACTACCTACCAGAAACAACTACCTACCGGAAACAACTACCTACCAGAAACAACTACCTACCAGAAACAACTACCTACCAGAAACAACTACCTAACAACTACCTACCGGAAACAACTACCTACCGGAAACAACTACCTAACAACTACCTACCAGAAACAACTACCTACCAGAAACAACTACCTAACAACTAACTACCAGAAACACCTACCTACCGGAAACAACTACCTACCGGAAACAACTACCTAACAACTACCTACCAGAAACAACTACCTACCAGAAACAACTACCTACCAGAAACAACTACCTACCAGAAACAACTACCTACCAGAAACAACTACCTAACAACTACCTACCAGAAACAACTACCTACCGGAAACAACTACCTACGAACAACTACCTACCAGAAACAACTACCTACCGAAACAACTACCTACCGAAACAACTACCTACGAACAACTACCTACCAGAAACAACTACCTACCAGAAACAACTACCTACCAGAAACAACTACCTACCAGAAACAACTACCTACCAGAAACAACTACCTAGAACAACTACCTACCAGAAACAACTACCTACCGAACAACTACC
>NW_025759212.1:0-2500 GCF_021184085.1 Oncorhynchus gorbuscha | reverse complement strand
TATGTGATATGCAGGTTAACCTTAACCCTCACTCAAACCACAGGGCCAGGGTTCAGGAAGTGATGAGGAACAGACTGTACGTACTGTCCAGGATGACCCCCACCAGGGGTTCATTGTCTTTGTTGAGGATCTCCCACAATGCAAAGGGCTCCTGGGGGGTGTCTGGTAGCAGGCGGAACAGGATGGTGATGGTGTAGTCAGAGGGTAAACCTTCTGGGTGGAGATACCTGAGACACAGACAGACAGACAGACAGACAGACAGACAGACAGACAGACAGACAGACAGACAGACAGACAGACAGACAGACAGACAGACAGACAGACAGACAGACAGACAGACAGACAGACAGACAGACAGACAGACAGACAGACAGACAGACAGACAGACAGAGCAGACAGACAGTACGCAGACAGACAGACAGACAGACAGACAGACAGACAGACGACAGACAGACAGACAGACAGACAGACAGACAGACAGACAGACAGACAGACAGATTAGACAGACAGACAGACAGACAGATTGTGACAGACAGGACAGATTACACAGACAGACAGACAGACAGACAGACAGACAGACAGACAGACAGACAGACAGACAGACAGACAGACAGACAGACAGACAGACAGACAGACAGACAGACAGACAGACAGACAGACAGACAGACAGACAGACAGACAGACAGACAGACAGACAGACAGACAGACAGACAGACAGACAGACAGACAGGGTTACTTAACTGGCAGCCAGATAATGTGAATAGTTCAAGATGGAATGGCTCCAGTCTAACCCTAACCCTCTCCAGTGTAACCCTAACCCTCTCCAGTGTATCCCTAACCCTCTCCAGTGTATCCCTAACCCTCTCCAGTCTAACCCAAACCCTCTTCAGTCTAATCCTAACCCTCTCCAGTCTAACCCTAACCCTCTCCAGTCTAACCCTAACCCTCTCCAGTCTAACCCTAACCCTTTCCAGTCTAACCCTAACCCTCTCCAGTCTAACCCTAAACCTTTCCAGTCTAACCCTAACCCTCTTCAGTCTAACCCTAAACCTTTCCAGTCTAACCATAACCCTCTTCAGTCTAACCCTAAACCTTTCCAGTGTAACCCTAACCCTCTCCAGTCTAACCCTAAACCTTTCCAGTGTAACCCTAACCCTCTCCAGTCTAACCCTAACCCTTTCCAGTCTAACCCAGAGTAATGGGAAGTCCTGATATCTGATGCAGGGTAATGGGAAGTCCTGATACCTGATACAGAGTAATGGGAAGTCCTGATACCTGATGCAGAGTAATGGGAAGTCCTGATATGTGATACAGGGTAATGGGAAGTCCTGATACCTGATGCAGAGTAATGGGAAGTCCTGATATGTGATACAGGGTAATGGGAAGTCCTGATATCTGATATGTGATACAGAGTAATGGGAAGTCCTGATACCTGATACAGGGTAATGGGAAGTCCTGATACCTGATACAGAGTAATGGGAAGTCCTGATATCTGATACCCGATGCAGGGTAATGGGAAGTCCTGATATCTGATGCAGAGTAATGGGAAGTCCTGATACCTGATACCTGATGCAGAGTAATGGGAAGTTCTGATATCTGATACAGAGTAATGGGAAGTCCTGATATCTGATACCTGATGCAGAGTAATGGGAAGTCCTGATACCTGATGCAGAGTAATGGGAAGTCCTGATACCTGATGCAGAGTAATGGGAAGTTCTGATATCTGATACAGAGTAATGGGAAGTCCTGATATCTGATACCCGATGCAGGGTAATGGGAAGTCCTGATATCTGATACAGAGTAATGGGAAGTCCTGATACCTGATACAGGGTAATGGGAAGTCCTGATACCTGATATCTGATTCAGAGTAATGGGAAGTCCTGATACCTGATACAGAGTAATGCGAAGTCCTGATACCTGATACAGGGTAATGGGAAGTCCTGATATCTGATATCTGATGCAGAGTAATGGGAAGTCCTGATACCTGATACAGGGTAATGGGAAGTCCTGATACCTGATACAGGGTAATGGGAAGTCCTGATACCTGATGCAGAGTAATGGGAAGTTCTGATATCTGATACAGAGTAATGGGAAGTCCTGATACCTGATACAGAGTAATGGGAAGTTCTGATACCTGATACAGGGTAATGGGAAGTCCTGATATCTGATGCAGAGTAATGGGAAGTCCTGATACCTGATGCAGGGTAATGGGAAGTCCTGATACCTGATATCTGATTCAGAGTAATGGGAAGTCCTGATATCTGATATCTGATGCAGAGTAATGGGAAGTCCTGATACCTGATGCAGAGTAATGGGAAGTCCTGATACCTGATATCTGATTCAGAGTAATGGGAAGTCCTGATACCTGATATCTGATTCAGAGTAATGGGAAGTCCTGATACCTGATGCAGAGTAATGGGAAGTCCTGATACCTGATGCAGAGTAATGGGAAGTCCTGATATCTGATATCTGATGCAGGGTAATGGGAAGTCCTGATACC
>NW_025759211.1:0-4635 GCF_021184085.1 Oncorhynchus gorbuscha | reverse complement strand
CTCACCACTAGTGGAATAGCCCCTAGTACCCTGACTCACCACTAGTGGAATAGCCCCTAGTACCCCGACTCAGCCACTAGTGGAATAGCCCCTAGTACCCCGACTCACCACTAGTGGAATAGCCCCTAGTACCCCGAGCTCACCACTAGTGGAATAGCCCTAGTACCCCGACTCACCACTAGTGGAATAGCCCCTAGTACCCCTACTCACCACTAGTGGAATAGCCCCTAGTACCCCGACTCACCACTAGTGGAATAGCCCTAGTACCCCGACTCACCACTAGTGGAATAGCCCCTAGTACCCCGACTCACCACTAGTGGAATAGCCCTAGTACCCCGACTCACCACTAGTGGAATAGCCCCTAGTACCCCGACTCACCACTAGTGGAATAGCCCCTAGTACCCTACTCACCACTAGTGGAATGGCCCCTAGTACCCCGACTCACCACTAGTGGAATAGCCCCTAGTACCCTACTCACCACTAGTTGGAATAGCCCTAGTACCCCGACTCGCCACTAGTGGAATAGCCCCTAGTACCCCTACTCGCCACTAGTGGAATGGCCCTAGTACCCCGACTCAGCCACTAGTGGAATAGCCCCTAGTACCCCGACTCACCACTAGTGGAATAGCCCTAGTACCCCGACTCACCACTAGTGGAATAGCCCCTAGTACCCCGACTCACCACTAGTGGAATAGCCCCTAGTACCCCGACTCACCACTAGTGGAATAGCCCTAGTACCCCTACTCACCACTAGTGGAATAGCCCTAGTACCCCGACTCACCACTAGTGGAATAGCCCTAGTACCCCGACTCACCACTAGTGGAATAGCCCCTAGTACCCCGACTCACCACTAGTGGAATAGCCCCTAGTACCCGACTCACCACTAGTGGAATAGCCCCTAGTACCCCTACTCACCACTAGTGGAATAGCCCCTAGTACCCCGACTCACCACTAGTGGAATAGCCCCTAGTACCCCGACTCACCACTAGTGGAATAGCCCTAGTACCCCTACTCACCACTAGTGGAATGGCCCTAGTACCCCGACTCACCACTAGTGGAATAGCCCCTAGTACCCCGACTCACCACTAAGTGGAATAGCCCCTAGTACCCCGACTCACCACTAGTGGAATAGCCCCTAGTACCCCGACTCACCACTAGTGGAATAGCCCCTAGTACCCCTACTCACCACTAGTGGAATAGCCCTAGTACCCCTACTCACCACTAGTGGAATGGCCCTAGTACCCCTACTCACCACTAGTGGAATGGCCCCTAGTACCCCTGACTCAGCCACTAGTGGAATAGCCCCTAGTACCCCTACTCGCCACTAGTGGAATAGCCCCTAGTACCCCGACTCGCCACTGGTGGAATAGCCCTAGTACCCGACTCGCCACTAGTGGAATAGCCCTAGTACCCCGACTCACCACTAGTGGAATAGCCCTAGTACCCCGACTCACCACTAGTGGAATAGCCCCTAGTACCCCGACTCACCACTAGTGGAATAGCCCCTAGTACCCCTACTCACCACTAGTGGAATAGCCCTAGTACCCCGACTCACCACTAGTGGAATAGCCCCTAGTACCCCGACTCACCACTAGTGGAATAGCCCTAGTACCCCGACTCACCACTAGTGGAATAGCCCCTAGTACCCGACTCACCACTAGTGGAATAGCCCCTAGTACCCCGACTCACCACTAGTGGAATAGCCCCTAGTACCCCTACTCCACCACTAGTGTTGGAATAGCCCCTAGTACCCCTACTCACCACTAGTGGAATAGCCCCTAGTACCCCGACTCACCACTAGTGGAATAGCCCTAGTTGCCCGACTCACCACTAATGGAATAGCCCCTAGTACCCCTACTCACCACTAGTGGAATAGCCCGTACCCTACTCACCACTGGTGGAATGGCCCTAATTGCCCCTGCTCACCACTAGTGGAATAGCCCCTAATTGCCCTACTCACCACTAGTGGAATATGTCTAGTGCCCTACTCTGCCACTAATGGAATGAGCCCTAGTAACCCTACTCGCCACTAGTGGAATAGCCCTAGTACCCATTCATCAATGGAATAATCCCTAGTACTTCGACTCGCCACTAGTGGAATAGCCTAGTACCCCGACTCACCACTAGTGGAATAGCCCCTAGTACCCCGACTCACCACTAGTGGAATAGCCCCTAGTACCCGACTCACCACTAGTGGAATAGCCCCTAGTACTACTCACCACTAGTGGAATAGCCCTGTACCCGACTCACCACTAGTGGAATAGCCCCTAGTGCCCGACTCACCACTAGTGGAATAGCCCTAGTACCCCGACTCACCACTAGTGGAATAGCCCCTAGTACCCCGACTCACCACTAGTGGAATAGCCCCTAGTACCCCTACTCTCACCACTAATGGAATAGCCCTAGTACCCCGACTCACCACTAGTGGAATAGCCCCTAGTACCCCTACTCACCACTAGTGGAATAGCCCTAATGCCCCTACTCACCACTAGTGGAATAGCCCCTAGTACCCCGACTCACCACTAGTGGAATAGCCCCTAGTCCCTACTCACCACTAGTGGAATAGCCCCTAGTACCCCGACTCACCACTAGTGGAATAGCCCCTGACACCGACTCACCACTAGTGGAATGGCCCTAGTACCCCTACTCACCACTAGTGGAATGGCCCTAGTACCCCTACTCACCACTAGTGGAATAGCCCCTAGTACCCTACTCACCACTAATTGGAATAGCCCTAATTCCCCTACTCGCCACTAGTGGAATGGCCCCTAGTACCCCTACTCACCACTAGTGGAATGGCCCCTAGTAACCCCTAGTGGAATGGCTAAGCCACTAATTGGAATAGCCCCTAGTACCCCGCTCGCCACTGAGTGGAATAGCCCCTAGTACCCGACTCGCCACTAGTGGAATAGCCCCTAATTGCCCAGACTCACCACTAGTGGAATGGCCCTAATTTTGACTCACCACTAGTGGAATAGCCCTAGTACCCCGACTCACCACTAGTGGAATAGCCCTAGTACCCCCTACTCACCACTAGTGGAATAGCCCCTAGTACCCTACTCACCACTGTTGGAATAGCCCTAGTACCCCACTCACCACTAGTGGAATGGCCCCTAGTACCCGACTCTACTATTAATGGAATGGCCCCTAGTACCCCGACTCACCACTAGTGGAATAGCCCCTAGTACCCTACTCACCACTAGTGGAATGGCCCCTAGTACCCCAGGCTCACCACTAATGGAATAGCCCCTAGTACCCCTACTCACCACTAGTGGAATAGCCCTAGTACCCCTCACCACTAGTGGAATAGCCCCTAGTACCCTACTCACCACTGGTGGAATAGCCCTAATTTGCCCGACTCACCACTAGTGGAATAGCCCCTAGTACCCGACTCACCACTAGTGGAATAGCCCCTAGTACCCCGACTCACCACTGGTGGAATAGCCCTAGTACCCCTACTCACCACTAGTGGAATAGCCCATTGCCCTACTCACCACCAATTGGAATAGCCCTAATTTGCCCCTACTCTGCCACTGATTAGATAGTGCCCACACTGCTGGCCACTGATTGAATGGCCCTACTCTGGCCACTGGTGGAATACCCCTGAAGCCCCTACTAACCCGTGGCAGCCTAGTGCCCCTACTCGCCACTAGTGGAATAGCCCCTAATTACTTGAGCTAAGCCACTAGTGGAATAGCTAGTACCCGAGCTAAGCCACTAATTGGAATAGCCCTAGTACTTGAGCTAAAGCCACTAGTGGAATAGCCCCTAATTTGACTAGCCACTAAATTGGAATGGCCCTAATTGCCCTACTAAGCCACTAAATTGGAATAGCCCTAGTACCCCTACACCACTAGTGGAATAGCCCCTAGTACCCGACTCACCACTAGTGGAATAGCCCCTAATTGCCCGACTCACCACTAGTGGAATGGCCCTAATTAGACTCACCACTAATTGGAATAGCCCCTAGTACCCAGCTAAGCCACTAGTGGAATAGCCCCTAGTACCCGACTAGCCACTAGTGGAATAGCCCTAGTACCCCTACTCGCCACTAGTGGAATAGCCCTAGTACCCCTACTCGCCACTAATTGGAATAGCCCTAGTACCCCTACTCGCCACTAGTGGAATAGCCCTAGTACCCCTACTCGCCACTAGTGGAATAGCCCTAGTACCCCTACTCGCCACTAGTGGAATGGCCCTAGTACCCTACTCGCCACTAGTGGAATGGCCCTAGTACCCCTACTCGCCACTAGTGGAATGGCCCCTAGTACCCCTACTCGCCACTAGTGGAATAGCCCCTAGTACCCCTACTCGCCACTAGTGGAATGGCCCTAGTACCCCTACTCGCCACTAGTGGAATGGCCCTAGTACCCCTACTCGCCACTAGTGGAATGGCCCTAGTACCCCTACTCGCCACTAGTGGAATAGCCCTAGTACCCCTACTCGCCACTAGTGGAATGGCCCTAGTACCCCTACTCGCCACTAGTGGAATGGCCCTAGTACCCCTACTCGCCACTAGTGGAATAGCCCCTAGTACCCCTACTCGCCACTAGTGGAATGGCCCTAGTACCCCTACTGCGCCACTAGTGGAATAGCCCTAGTACCCCTACTTGCCACTAGTGGAATAGCCCTAGT
>NW_025759210.1:0-4637 GCF_021184085.1 Oncorhynchus gorbuscha | reverse complement strand
TGATTGGCTGTTATAGACCCTCCTCTGCTCTCTATAACTGTGATTGGCTGTTATAGACCCACCTCTGCTCTCTATAACTGTAGGATTGGCTGTTATAGACCCCTCTGCTCTCTATTACATTTACATTTAAGTCATTTAGCAGACGCTCTTATCCAGAGCGACTTACATAACTGTGATTGGCTGTTATAGACCCCCCTCTGCTCTCTATAACTGTGATTGGCTGTTATAGACCCACCTCTGCTCTCTATAACTGTGTTCGGCTGTTATAGACCCCCCTCTGCTCTCTATAACTGTGATTGGCTGTTATAGACCCTCCTCTGCTCTCTATAACTGTGATTGGCTGTTATAGACGCTCCTCAAGTCTAAACTTCTTTCCAGTGAAATGACCTTGATTGGTGATCTCAACTGGTGTTTGTTAAAGCCGGTGTCTGATGATTTAAACATGTTTTGTAATTCTATGAATCCTACCCAGTTGATTAACTCACCCACTCACCAAAATCTTAAATGCCCAGATAAATCTACGCTGATTGATTTGATATTGACAAATGTTCCACACAAATATTCTGCGGTTGATGTTTTTTGTAATGATTTAAGTGACCATTGTGCTGTTGTTGCTGTTAGAAATACTAAGGTTCCTAAAACAAACCCACGTTTTACTTCGTAATTTGAAGTGTGTTAATGAGCAGGCTCTCTTTCATGATTTGTTTTATTTTGACTGGAGCAAGATTGAGCTTATCCTTGATGTGGAAACTGCCTAGAAATTATTTCATGGTGGGGTTTTTTCCAAATAGTAAACAAACATGCCCCATTCCGCAGGTTCAGGGTTAAAGGGCGGGATAATCCATGGTTTTCTTCTGAGCTGTCTTGTATTATTCACGACCGTAATCTAGCCTGGGCTAAAGCAAGGAAATCATGTTCTGATGTTGATTGGCTTATTTTTAGGCAGTTACGAAACAAGTGTTATTTTCTTCTCAGGAAGGCCAAGTCTGAATATTTTATGTCTGTAACCACTGACAACCTGAGTTTTGAAAGGTTATTAAGTCTATGTCTGGTAACAGTAATGTTAATGAATTACCGTCATGTGTTTTGAAGGACTCTGTTGCTGTATATGACAAAACTGAAATGCTGAATTGTTTCAATGAGCACTTTGTATCATCTGGTAGGCTGTTTGAACCCTGTGTGGATGAACCAGTGTCCTCTGTCTCTGTCCAACCCTGTGTGGATGAACCAGTGTCCTCTGTCTCTGTACAACCCTGTGTGGATGAACCAGTGTCCTCTGTCTCTGTACAATCCTGTGTGGATGAATCAGTGTCCTCTGTCTCTGTACAACCCTGTGTGGATGAACCAGTGTCCTCTGTCTCTGTACAACCCTGTGTGGATGAACCAGTGTCCTCTGTCTCTGTACAACCCTGTGTGGATGAACCAGTGTCCTCTGTCTCTGTACAACCCTGTGTGGATGAATCAGTGTCCTCTGTCTCTGTACAACCCTGTGTGGATGAACCAGTGTCCTCTGTCTCTGTACAACCCTGTGTGGATGAACCAGTGTCCTCTGTCTCTGTACAACCCTGTGTGGATGAACCAGTGTCCTCTGTCTCTGTACAACCCTGTGTGGATGAACCAGTGAGAGCTGGTCAAACTTTTAGCTATTTGCCATTCTCAGTGCAGGAGGTACATGAAGCCCTGAAATCCTTAGATCAGAGAAAGCCTGCAGGTCCTGATCTTTTGGATCCCTGCTTTGTAAATCTGGCAGCTGATTTCATAGCTGAACCACTTACATCCCTTTTCAATCTAACCCTGGAATGTAATGACATTCCAAAGATCTGGAAATCAGCATTTGTCCCTACCACTTTTAAAAGGGGGAGATCCAACTCTTTCAAATAATTATAGGCCAATCTCAAAGCTGTCACCCCTGGTGAAAATACTTGAAACCCTTGTAAGTGAACAGCTAAAATAGTTTTTATTTACTAACTCTATATTATCAATGTACCAATCAGGCTTCAGGAAGAAGCAGAGCACAATTACAGCAGCCATGAAGGTTTTAAATGATATCACTGAAGCCCTTGACAAAAAACAGCACTGTGTCTCACTTTGTATTGATCTCTCTAAGGCTGTTGATACAGTTGATCATGCTATACTAAGGCAGAGATTGTCGAGTGTAGGTCTTTCGGAGCATGCAGTTGCATGGTTTGCTAACTATCTGTCTGATAGAACTCAGTGCACTACATTTGATGGGCTTATGTCTGTTAAATTGTCTGTCTTTAATGGTGTGCCCCAAGGATCTGTACTTGGTCCTCTCTTATTCACTATTTATATAAATGATGTAGACAAAAATGTCCCAAATGGCAAATTCATTTTTATGCTGATGATACTGTTATTTACCTCGTCTCTTACAAAAGCGTACCTCGTCTCTTACAAAAGCTTACCTTTCTTACCTCGTGCCTCGTCTCTTACAAAAGCTTTCCAGAACTTGCAAACTGCTTTTTATACAATTCAACATAACTTGTGTCAATTGAAGCTTATCCTCAATACTGACTAAACTAATGGTGTTTTCTAAAGCAAGAAATAGACCTCTGAACCTTTCACCTATTACTACCTGTCAGGGAAAGGAGATTGAGGTTGTAACCTCAAATAAATATATTGGAATTTTAATTGATGATGGCCTCTCTTTTAAATTACATATTCAACAACTTACAAAAAAAATTGAAGCTGAAATTGGGATTTTATTTTAGGAATACGGCCTGTTTTTCTTTTGAAGCCAAAAGGAGGCTAGTATCAGCTACATGTATGCCTTTGCTAGACTATGGGGATATTTTATATATGAACGCTTCCGCTCAGTGTTTGAGATCAATTGACACTCTTCACCATGGCACTTTGAGATTTATTATAAACTGCAAAACCCTTACGCACCACTGCATTTTGTATACCAGGGTTGGCTGGACTTCTCTAGTCACTCGTAGGCTCAGTCACTGGTCTACTTTTATTTACAAAGCCATTTTGGGTTTACTACCTTTTTATTTGAGGCATTTTTATTGTTCAGAAATGTAGTGGGTACTCTATTCGTTCGCTGGACTTTATCCTGCTAACTGTTCCAAATGTCCCAACTGAATTTGGTTAAAGGGCTTTATTAACGTACTCTGCGCCCTCGTCTTGGAATGCCTTACAAAATACTTTTAATCTGGAAGTACTTGTCCCGATTGGTATTTTTAAATCACTGATGAATGATCTTGAGACTGATTCCCTGACCTGTCAATGTTTTTAATTTGCTGTTTTTGATTTAGTTATACTCTTGTGAATTCAATGGTTTTACTAGATTACTTGTAGTTTTTCATGTTGTTTGTCTGTCATTTTTGTAATGACTTGGTGCTGCCTATCCTGGCCAGGACGCTCTGGAAAAAGAGATTTTAAATCTCAATGAGCCCTTCCTGGTTAAATAAAGGTTAAATATATATATATTTTTTTAATCAGTGGTGGGAGTGTGGTCTGTAGTTGTACTGGGGGTGTGGTCTGTAGTATCAGTGGTGGGGAATGTGGTCTGTAGTTGTGCTGGGGATGTGGCCTGTACTGTTACTGGGAGTGTGGTCTGTAGTAGTGCTGGGGGTGTGGTCTGTAGTAGTGCTGGGGGTGTGGTCTGTAGTGGTACTGGGGGTGTGGTCTGTAGTGGTACTGGGGGTGTGGTCTGTAGTGGTACTGGGGGTGTGGTCTGCAGTGGTACTAGGGGGTGCTGTGTTCTGTATGTAGTGCATTGGGGGTGTCTGCAGTAGTGCTGGGGGTGTGGTCTGGAGAAGTGCTGGGGATGTGGCCGGTAGTGGTGCTGGGGGTGTGGCCTGTAGTGGTGCTGAGGGTGTGGTTTGTAGTGGTTCTGGGGTTGTGGTCTGTAGTAGTGCTGGGGATGTGGCCTGTAGTAGTGCTGGGGGTGTGGTCTATTATAGTGCTGGGGGTGTGGTCTGGGGGTGTGGTCTATTATAGTGCTGGGGGTGTGGTCTGGGGGTGTGGTCTATTATAGTGCTGGGGGTGTGGCCTGTAGTGTCAGCAGATTTACTCCTCCTTATTCTTTCCCACTTCTGTTCTCCACTGCAGTCTTTTGATAAACAACTGTTATGGAGGATTCCGAACCCCCTCTATGTGTGTGTGTGTGTGTGTGCCTACTGAGTCTACCTACAGGAAGGCACTTCAGGATAGACAAGGGCAGTGTGTTCTGAGGATGATGAATCACCCAGGGATGATTTTAGTTGTCCCATGAGATTATGGCAACAATGTCAACATAAATACTCAGTTCCAATACAGCTCGTTTACATTTGTGTTCATTTCATTTCTCAGAATATGACTCATGGACACTTATCTCTATATCTCGGTTGGTACATTAGTCCGGATTATTCTTCAGGCTCGGTTGGTACATTAGTCCGGATTATTCTTCAGGCTCGGTTGGTACATTAGTCCTGCTAATTCTTCAGGCTCGGTTGGTACATTAGTCCGGATTATTCTTCAGGCTCGGTTGGTACATTAGTCCTGATTATTCTTCAGGCTCGGTTGGTACATTAGTCCTGCTAGGTCTTCAGGCTTGGTTGGTACATTAGTCCTGCTTATTCTTCAGGCTTGCTTGGTACATTAGTCCTGCTAGGTCTCTCTGGCTTGGTTTT
>NW_025759209.1:0-4638 GCF_021184085.1 Oncorhynchus gorbuscha | reverse complement strand
ACTTTACTGGATTAAAGACTCTGTTTTCGCCAAGTCGCTTTTGGGTCCTCATTCACCTGCATAACACAAAAGTAATAATCCTGGAAAACTCAAGACGAAAACAAAACAGGAAAGAAACTTAAATCCACTCGTAGTAACTGTGAGACAAGGACACAGCACAGCGAACATCATACAAGGATCCGACAAGGACAGAAGTGGAAAACAAGGGGAGAAATAGGGACTCTAATCAGAGGACAAAATAGGGGACAGGTGTGAAAAGACTAAATGAAAGGGAAAGCACAAGGAAGATGACAACATATGACAAACATGACAGTACCCCCACTCACCGGCGCCTCCTGGCACTGAGGAAGGAATCCTGGCGGCAACGGAGGAAATCATCAATCAGCGAACGGTCCAGCACGTCCCGAGATGGAACCCAACTCCTCCCTCAGGACCGTAACCCTCCCAATCCACTAAGTACTGGTGACCACGTCCCCGAGAACGCATGTCCATGATCCTACGTACCTTGTAAATAGGTGCGCCCTCGACAAGGACGGGGAGACGAACGGGGTGCGAAGAAAGGGCTTGACACAGGAGACATGGAAGACAGGGATGGACGCGACGAAGATGTCGCGGAAGAAGCAGTCGCACAGCGACAGGATTGGACGACCTGGGAGACACGGAACGGACCAATGAACCGCGGGAGTCAACTTACGAGAAGCTGTCGTAAGGGGAAGGTTACGAGTGGAAAGCCACACTCTCTGGCCGTTACAATACCTAGGACTCTTAATCCTCGTTTATTGGCGGCTCTCACAGTCTGCACCCTGCAACGGCAAAGTGCAGACCTCACCTCCTCCAGGTGCGCTCACAACGTTGGACAAACGCCTGAGCGGAGGGAACGCTGGACTCGGCGAGCTGGGGACGAGAACAGAGGAGGCTGGTAACCCAGACTACTCTGGAAACTGAGATAGCCCTGGTAGCAGACGAAGGAAGCAGTTGTGAGCGTATTCTGCCCAGGGGAGCTGTTCTGCCCAAGACGCAGGGTTTCTAAAAGAAAGGCTGCGTAGTATGACCAATCGTCTGATTGGCCCTTTCTGCTTGACCAAGCTGGTGGATCGGGAACAGGAAAACTGGAAGAGAGACTGACGGAAGCATCCTAATCAAACGACAGAACTCCTCCAAAACTGTGACGGGAATTGCGGACTCTGTCTGAAACGGCGTCAACGGGAGGCCATGAATTCTGGAACAATATCTTCAATGATGATTTAAAATGTCTCCTTAGCGGAAGGAAGCTTAGCGAGGGGAATGAAATGTGCCGCCTTAGAGAACCTATCGACAACCGTAAGAATCACAGTCTTCCCCGCAGACGAAGGCAGACCGGTAATGAAGTCTAAGGCGATGTGAGACCATGGTCGAGAAGGAATGGGAAGCGGTCTGAGACGACCGGCAGGAGGAGAGTTACCTGACTTAGTCTGCGCGCAGTCCGAACAAGCAGCCACGAAACGGCGCGTGTCACGCTCCTGAGTAGGCCACCAAAAGCGCTGGCGAATAGACGCAAGAGTGCCTCGAACACCGGGATGACCAGCTAACTTGGCAGAGTGAGCCCACTGAAGAACAGCCAGACGAGTGGAAACAGGAACGAAAAGGAGGTTACTAGGACAAGCGCGCGCGACGCAGTGTGAGTGAGTGCTTGCTTAACCTGTCTCTCAATTCCCCAGACTGTCAACCGACAACACGCCCATAAGGAAGAATCCCCTCGGGATCGGTAGAAGCCACAGAAGAACTAAAGAGACGGGATAAGGCATCAGGCTTAGTGTTCTTATTACCCGGGCGATAAGAAATCACAAACTCGAAACGAGCGAAAAACAACGCCCAACGAGCTTGACGTGCATTAAGTCGTTTGGCAGAACGGATGTACTCAAGGTTCTTATGGTCAGTCCAAACGACAAAAGGAACGGTCGCCCCCTCCAACCACTGTCGCCATTCGCCTAGGGCTAAGCGGATGGCGAGCAGTTCGCGGTTACCCACATCATAGTTGCGTTCCGATGGCGACAGGCGATGAGAAAAATAAGCGCAAGGATGGACCTTATCGTCAGACTGGAAGCGCTGGGATAGAATGGCTCCCACGCCCACCTCTGAAGCGTCAACCTCGACAATGAATTGTTTAGTGACGTCAGGAGTAACGAGGATAGGAGCGGACGTAAAACGCTTCTTGAGGAGATCAAAAGCTCCCTGGGCGGAACCGGACCACTTAAAGCACGTCTTGACAGAAGTAAGAGCTGTGAGAGGGGCAGCAACTTGACCGAAATTACGAATGAAACGCCGATAGAAATTAGCGAAACCTAGAAAGCGCTGCAACTCGACACGTGACCTTGGAACGGGCCAATCACTGACAGCCTGGACCTTAGCGGGATCCATCTGAATGCCTTCAGCGGAAATAACAGAACCGAGAAAAGTGACAGAGGAGACATGAAAGGCGCACTTCTCAGCCTTCACGTAGAGACAATTCTCTAAAAGGCGTTGGAGTACACGTCGAACGTGCTGAACATGAATCTCGAGTGACGGTGAAAAAATCAGGATATCGTCAAGGTAGACAAAAACAAAGATGTTCAGCATGTCTCTCAGTACATCATTAACTAATGCCTGAAAAACAGCTGGAGCATTAGCGAGACCAAACGGCAGAACCCGGTACTCAAAATGCCCTAACGGAGTGTTAAACGCCGTTTTCCACTCGTCCCCCTCTCTGATGCGCACGAGATGGTAAGCATTACGAAGGTCCAACTTAGTAAAGAACCTGGCTCCCTGCAGAATCTCGAAGGCTGATGACATAAGGGAAGCGGATAACGATTCTTAACCGTTATGTCATTCAGCCCTCGATAATCCACGCATGGGCGCAGAGTACCGTCCTTCTTCTTAACAAAAAAACCCCGCTCCGGCAGGAGAGGAAGAAGGCACTACGGTGCCGGCGTCAAGAGAAACAGACAAATAATCCTCGAGAGCCTTACGTTCGGGAGCCGACAGAGAGTATAGTCTACCCCGAGGGGAGTGGTCCCCGGAAGGAGATCAATACTACAATCATACGACCGGTGAGGAGGAAGGGAGTTGGCTCTGGACCGACTGAAGACCGTGCGCAGATCATGATATTCCTCCGGCACTCCTGTCAAATCACCAGGTTCCTCCTGAGAAGAGGGGACAGAAGAAACAGGAGGGATAGCAGACATTAAACACTTCACATGACAAGAAACGTTCCAGGATAGGATAGAATTACTAGACCAATTAATAGAAGGATTATGACATACTAGCCAGGGATGACCCAAAACAACAGGTGTAAAAGGTGAACGAAAAATCAAAAAGGAAATAGTCTCACTGTGGTTACCAGATACTGTGAGGGTTAAAGGTAGTGTCTCATATCTGATACTGGGGAGAAGACTACCATCTAAGGCGAACATGGGCGTGGGCTTCCCTAACTGTCTGAGAGGAATGTCATGTTTCCGAGCCCATGCTTCGTCCATAAAACAACCCTCAGCCCCAGAGTCTATCAAGGCACTGCATGAAGCAGCCGAACCGGTCCAGCGTAGATGGACCGACATAGTAGTACAGGATCTAGATGGAGAGACCTGAGTAGTAGCGCTCACCAGTAGCCCTCCGCTTACTGATGAGCTCTGGCTTTACTGGACATGAATTGACAAAATGTCCAGCCAAACCGCAATAGAGGCACAGGCGGTTGGTGATCCTCCGTTCCCTCTCCTTAGTCGAGATGCGAATACCTCCCAGCTGCATGGGCTCAGTCTCTGAGCCGGAGGGAGGAGATGGTTGCGATGCGGAGAGGGGGAACACCGTTAACGCGAGCTCTCTTCCACGAGCTCGGTGACGAAGATCTACCCGTCGTTCTATGCGGATGGCGAGTGCAATCAAAGAGTCCACACTGGAAGGAACCTCCCGGGAGAGAATCTCATCCTTAACCTCTGCGTGGAGTCCCTCCAGAAAACGAGCGAGCAGCGCCGGCTCGTTCCAGTCACTAGAGGCAGCAAGAGTGCGAAACTCTATAGAGTAATCCGTTATGGATCGATCACCTTGACATAGGGAAGCCAGGGCCCTAGAAGCCTCCCTACCAAAAACTGAACGATCAAAAACCCGTATCATCTCCTCTTTAAAGTTCAGGTAATTGTTAGAACAATCAGCCCTTGCCTCCCAGATAGCTGTGCCCCACTCTCGAGCCCGGCCAGTAAGGAGTGAAATGACGTAAGCAATCCGAGCTCTCTCTCTGAGTATGTGTTGGGTTGGAGAGAGAACACAATATCACACTGGGTGAGAAAGGAGCGGCACTCAGTGGGCTGCCCGGAGTAACAAGGTGGGTTATTAACCCTAGGTTCCGGAGACTCGGCAGACCAGGAAGTAGCTGGTGGCACGAGACGAAGACTCTGAAACTGTCCAGAGAGGTCGGAAACCTGAGCGGCCAGGGTCTCAACGGCATGACGAGCAGCAGACAATTCCTGCTCGTGTCTGCCGAGCATAGCTCCCTGGATCTCGACGGCAGTGTTACGAGAATCCGTAGTCGCTGGGTCCATTCTTGGTCGGATCCTTCTGTTATGCAGGTGAATGAGGACCCAAAAGCGACTTAGCGAAAACAGAGTCTTTATTCCAATAAAAGGCAAAAGT
>NW_025759208.1:0-4639 GCF_021184085.1 Oncorhynchus gorbuscha | reverse complement strand
ATCATGGTGTAGAATGGTGTGTTCAACATGTAGAATCATGGTCTAGAATGGTGTGTTCAACATGTAGAATCATGGTGTAGAATGGTGTGTTCAACATGTAGAATCATGGTCTAGAATGGTGTGTTCAACATGTAGAATCATGGTGTAGAATGGTGTGTTCAACATGTAGAATCATGGTGTAGAATGGTGTGTTCAACATGTAGAATCATGGTGTAGAATGGTGTGTTCACCATGTAGAATCATGGTCTAGAATGGTGTGTTCAACATGTAGAATCATGGTGTAGAATGGTGTGTTCAACATGTAGAATCATGGTGTGTTCAACATGAAGAATCATGGTGTGTTCAACATGAAGAATCATGGTGTGTTCAACATGTAGAATCATTGTCTAGAATGGTGTGTTCAACATGTAGAATCATGGTGTAGAATGGTGTGTTCACCATGTAGAATCATGGTGTAGAATGGTGTGTTCACCATGTAGAATCATGGTGTAGAATGGTGTGTTCACCATGTAGAATGGTGTGTTCACCATGTAGAATGGTGTGTTCAACATGTAGAATGGTGTGTTCAACATGTAGAATGGTGTGTTCAACATGTAGAATGGTGTGTTCAACATGTAGAATGGTGTGTTCAACATGTAGAATCATGGTGTAGAATGGTGTGTTCAACATGTAGAATCACGGTGTAGAATGGTGTGTTTAACATGTAGAATGGTGTGTTCAACATGTAGAATGGTGTGTTCACCATGTGGAATCATGGTGTAGAATGGTGTGTTCAACATGTAGAATCACGGTGTATAATGGTGTGTTCAACATGTAGAATCTTGGCCTAGAATGGTGTGTTCAACATGTAGAATCATGGTGTGTTCAACATGAAGAATCATGGTGTGTTCAACATGAAGAATCATGGTGTGTTCAACATGAAGAATCATGGTGTGTTCAACATGAAGAATCATGGTGTGTTCAACATGTAGAATCATTGTCTAGAATGGTGTGTTCAACATGTAGAATCATGGTCTAGAATGGCGTGTTCAACATGCAGAATCACAGTGTAGAATGGTGTGTTCAACATGTAGAATCATGGTGTAGAATGGTGTGCTCAACATGTAGAATCATGGTGTAGAATGGTGTGTTCAACATGTAGAATGGTGTGTTCAACATGTTGAATCATGGTCTAGAATGGTGTGTTCACCATGTGGAATCATGGTCTAGAATGGTGTGTTCACCATGTGGAATCATGGTGTAGAATGGTGTGTTCACCATGTGGAATCATGGTGTAGAATGGTGTGTTCAACATGTAGAATGGTGTGTTCAACATGTAGAATGGGTGTGCTCACCTTATGTGGAATCATGGTGTAGAATGCAGTGTGTTCAACATGAGAATCACGGTGTAGAAATGGTGTGTTCAACATGTAGAATCTTGGCCTAGAATGGGTTCAACATGAATCATGGTGTGTTCAACATGAAGAATCATGGTGTGTTCAACATGTAGAATCATTGTCTAGAATGGTGTGTTCAACATGTAGAATCATGGTGTGTTCAACATGAAGATTCATGGTGTGTTCAACATGTAGAATCATTGTCTAGAATGGTGTGTTCAACATGTAGAATCATGGTGTAGAATGGTGTGTTCAACATGTAGAATCATGGTGTAGAATGGTGTGCTCAACATGTAGAATCATGGTGTAGAATGGTGTGTTCAACATGTAGAATGGTGTGTTCAACATGTAGAATCATGGTCTAGAATGGTGTGTTCACCATGTGGAATCATTGTGTAGAATGGTGTGTTCACCATGTGGAATCATGGTCTAGAATGGTGTGTTCAACATGTAGAATGGTGTGTAGAATGGTGTGTTCAACATGTAGAATGGTGTGTTCAACATGTAGAATCATGGTGTAGAATGGTGTGTTCAACATGTAGAATCATGGTCTAGAATGGTGTGTTCACCATGTGGAATCATGGTGTAGAATGGTGTGTTCACCATGTGGAATCATGGTCTAGAATGGTGTTCAACATGTAGAATCATGGTGTAGAATGGTGTGTTCAACATGTAGAATCATGGTGTAGAATGGTGTGTTCAACATGTAGAATCACGGTGTAGAGTGGTGTGTTTCAACATGTAGAATCATGGCCTAGAATGGTGTGTTCAACATGTAGAATCATGGTGTAGAATGGTGTGTTCAACATGTAGAATCACGGTGTAGTAGAATGGTGTGTTCAACATGTAGAATCATGGTGTGTTCAACATGTAGGAATCATTGTCTAGAATGGTGTGTTCAACATGTAGAATCATGGTGTGTTCAACATGAAGAATCATGGTGTGTTCAACATGTAGAATCATTGTCTAGAATGGTGTGTTCAACATGTAGAATCATGGTCTAGAATGTCGTGTTCAACATGCAGAATCACAGTGTAGAATGGTGTGTTCAACATGTAGAATCATGGTGTAGAATGGTGTGTTCAACATGTAGAATCATGGTGTAGAATGGTGTGTTCAACATGTAGAATCATGGTGTAGAATGAATGTGTTCAACATGTAGAATCATGGTGTAGAATGGCGTGTTCAACATGTAGAATCATGGTGTAGAATGGCGTGTTCAACATGTAGAATGGTGTGTTCAACATGTAGAATCATGGTGTAGAATGGTGTGTTCAACATGTAGAATCATGGTGTAGAATGGTGTGTTCAACATGTAGAATCATGGTGTGTTCAACATGTAGAATCATTGTCTAGAATGGTGTGTTCAACATGTAGAATCATGGTGTGTTCAACATGAAGAATCATGGTGTGTTCAACATGAAGAATCATGGTGTGTTCAACATGAAGAATCATGGTGTGTTCAACATGAAGAATCATGGTGTGTTCAACATGAAGAATCATGGTGTGTTCAACATGTAGAATCATTGTCTAGAATGGTGTGTTTCAACATGTAGAATCATGGTCTAGAATGTCGTGTTCAACATGCAGAATCACTGTGTAGAATGGTGTGTTCAACATGTAGAATCATGGTGTAGAATGGTGTGTTCAACATGTAGAATCATGGTTCAACATGTAGAATCATAGTGTAGAATGGTATATTGTTCAACATGTAGAATCATGGTGTGTTCAACATGTAGAATCATTGTCTAGAATGGTGTGTTCAACATGTAAAATCATGGTGTAGAATGGTGTGTTCAACATGTAGAATCATGGTGTAGAAGATAATGGTGTGTTCAACATGTAGAATCATGGTGTAGAATGGTGTGTTCAACATGTAGAATCATGTGGGTATTGTTGTTCAACATGTAGAATCATTGTCTAGAATATGGTGTGTTCAACATGTAGAATCATGGTGTAGAATGGTGTGTTCAACATGTAGAATCATGGTGTAGAATGGTGTGTTCAACATGTAGAATCATGGTGTAGAGATGGTGTGTTCAACATGTAGAATCATGGTGTAGAATGGTGTGTTCAACATGTAGAATCATGGTCTAGAATGAATTAATGTTCAACATGTAGAATCATAGTGTAGAATGGTGTGTTCACCATGTGGAATCATTGTCTAGAATGGTGTTCAGCATGTAGAATCATGGTGTAGAATGGTGTGTTCAACATGTAGAATCATGAGGTGTAAGAATGGTGTATTGCTTATGTAGAATGGTGTGTTCACCATGTGGAATCATGGTCTAGAATGGTGTTCAACATGTAGAATCATGGTGTAGAATGGTGTGTTCAACATGTAGAATCATGGTGTAGAATGGTGTGTTCAACATGTAGAATCACGGTGTAGAGTGGTGTGTTCAACATGTAGAATCATGGCCTAGAATGGTGTGTTCAACATGTAGAATCATGGTGTAGAATGGTGTGTTCAACATGTAGAATCACGGTGTAGTAGAATGGTGTGTTCAACATGTAGAATCATGGTGTGTTCAACATGTAGAATCATTGTCTAGAATGGTGTGTTCAACATGTAGAATCATGGTGTGTTCAACATGAAGAATCATGGTGTGTTCAACATGTAGAATCATTGTCTAGAATGGTGTGTTCAACATGTAGAATCATGGTCTAGAATGTCGTGTTCAACATGCAGAATCACAGTGTAGAATGGTGTGTTCAACATGTAGAATCATGGTGTAGAATGGTGTGTTCAACATGTAGAATCATGGTGTAGAATGGTGTGTTCAACATGTAGAATCATGGTGTAGAATGGTGTGTTCAACATGTAGAATCATGGTGTAGAATGGCGTGTTCAACATGTAGAATCATGGTGTAGAATGGCGTGTTCAACATGTAGAATGGTGTGTTCAACATGTAGAATCATGGTGTAGAATGGTGTGTTCAACATGTAGAATCATGGTGTAGAATGGTGTGTTCAACATGTAGAATCATGGTGTGTTCAACATGTAGAATCATTGTCTAGAATGGTGTGTTCAACATGTAGAATCATGGTGTGTTCAACATGAAGAATCATGGTGTGTTCAACATGAAGAATCATGGTGTGTTCAACATGAAGAATCATGGTGTGTTCAACATGAAGAATCATGGTGTGTTCAACATGAAGAATCATGGTGTGTTCAACATGTAGAATCATTGTCTAGAATGGTGTGTTCAACATGTAGAATCATGGTCTAGAATGTCGTGTTCAACATGCAGAATCACTG
>NW_025759207.1:0-4639 GCF_021184085.1 Oncorhynchus gorbuscha | reverse complement strand
TGGCAATGTTAACACGTTTCCCATGCCAATAAAGCCCTTGAATTGAATTGAGAGAGAGAGACAGAGAGAGAGACAGAGAGAGAGACAGAGAGAGAGAGAGACAGAGAGAGAGACAGAGAGAGAGACAGAGAGAGAGACAGAGAGAGAGAGAGAGAGAGACAGAGAGAGAGACAGAGAGAGAGACAGAGAGAGACAGAGAGAGACAGAGAGAGAGAGAGAGAGAGACAGAGAGAGAGACAGAGAGAGAGACAGAGAGAGAGAGACAGAGAGAGAGAGACAGAGAGAGAGAGAGAGACAGAGAGAAAGAAAGAGCTCAATATCAAATATTTAACATCAACTATAACAGTTAATCATCAAATATTTAAACCTGCAAAACACATCTCTACCATGTAGTCACCAGTCAGGCACAGCTCCCTGTCTCTTCACTATATCATGAATATGCCATCTGCATCAAATCTACTGCTGTCTCCATGGCAACCTTTCTAGGCGAGAACAGAGACCGAATGGTACAGAGAAAGAGAGAGAAGCAGAGTGTAGTGTTTGCCAAGAGAGATGCAAGTCAGTGTGTGTGTGTGTGTGTGTGTGTGTGTGTGTGTGTGTGTGTGTGTGTGTGTGTGTGTGTGTGTGTGTGTGTGTGTGTGTGTGTGTGTGTGTGTGTGTGTGTGTGTGTGTGTGTGTGTGTGTGTGTGTGTGTACCCCAGCCAGCCAAAGGGTCCAATATGACCTAAATAATCTATTTCAGAAACACTGAGCTAATCTGACATCACCCTGTATCACACTATTACACTGCTTCACACGGAGCAGACAGAATACACTTGATTATCAGAGAGAGAGAGAGACTTAAAAAAAGTCACTGCAGATTCTCTCTCTCCCCTCCTGGCCATGTTACTATGGATACGGGGTCAATGACCTTGGTGTAGAAACTGTTCTATAAACACTGAAATTCCAGGGATTTTCCCCAAAATACAGAACTGATGACCTCACAGTATTATACACATATACAGTATACTGTAACCGTTCAGCAGTATTCAGCTTCAACTGTGCTACTGAAACTGGCCCAGTTCTCCCAGGTCCCCCAGGACTCCCAGTTCTCCCAGTTCTCCCAGGTCTCCCAGTTCTCCCAGGTCTCCCAGTTCTCCCAGGTCCCCCAGTTCTCCCAGGTCTCCCAGTACTCACAGTTCTCCCAGGTCCCCCATTTCTCCCAGGTCCCCCAGTTCTCCCAGTTCTCCCAGGTCTCCCAGTTCTCCCAGTTCTCCCAGGTCCCCCAGGTCTCCCAGGTCTCCCAGCTCTCCCAGTTCCCCCAGTACTCCCAGTTCTCCCAGGTCCCCCAGTTCCCCCAGTTCCCCCAGTACTCCCAGTTCTCCCAGTTCCCCCAGGTCTCCCAGGTCTCCCTGGCAGAAATATGTCCTTATAGAGGATACTATATAATGTCATCATAGAGCTGATCTACAACAGACTGGTAGAACTATGTCCTTATAGAGGATACTATATAATGTCATCATAGAGCTGATCTACAACAGACTGGTAGAACTATGTCCTTATAGAGGATACTATATAATGTCATCATAGTGCTGATCTACAACAGACTGGTAGAACTATGTCCTTATAGAGGATACTATATAATGTCATCATAGAGCTGATCTACAACAGACTGGTAGAACTATGTCCTTATAGAGGATACTATATAATGTCATCATAGAGCTGATCTACAACAGACTGGTAGAACTATGTCCTTATAGAGGATACTATATAATGTCATCATAGAGCTGATCTACAACAGACTGGTAGAACTATGTCCTTATAGAGAACACGCTGCACTGTGTGGACTAAACATTAAGAACACCTTCCTAATATTGAGTTGCTTCCCTTTCACCTGGATTCATCTGGTTAGTCTGTCATGGAAAGACCAGGTGTTCTTAATGTTTTATACGCTCAGTGATCTCCCTCCCTGAGTGTGTACATGTGTCTGTGTGTGCGTGCGTGTGTGTATCCGTGTAGCCCTACGTGTGTGTGTGTGTGTGTGTGTGTGTGTGTGTGTGTGTGTGTGTGTGTGTGTGTGTGTGTGTGTGTGTGTGTGTGTGTGTGTGTGTGTGTGTGTGTGTGTGTGTGTGTGTGTGTGTGTGTGTGTGGCGTGTGCGTGTGCGTGTTACCACTAACCTGCAGACGAGCGTGGCGATGATGACACACCAGGCTGTACAACAGCAGTCAGGGTTGGGGGCTGGTGTGTGTGTGAGTGAGAACGTGTGTGTCGTCAGTAGGGTCTTGCGTCATCGGCAGCACAGCCAGAAAGTAGAAGAGGAGGAAGAGGAGGTCCAGAATGAGACATACATAACGCTATTCCGCCTAACCCAGCACCGACTGGGGAGAGAGAGAGAGAGAGACAGACAGGATATGACATGCAGTCGATGATATCTATTTTGGCCCTGTGCAGAAACCAAGCAGCACCAGCCTGGACTGAAGCAGGTTGGTACGTTGCTTCCACGTTGTTTTAACGTAACCAACCAACAACCAACAACCACAACCACAACCACAACAACCACAACCACAACCACAACAACCACAAACCACAACAACCACAACCACCACCACAACCACAACACAACCACAACAACAACCACAACAGCCACAACCACAGCCACAACAACCACAACAACAAACAACCACAACCACCACAACAGCCACAACCACAACAACCTGAACCACAACCACAACAACCACAACAGCCACACAACCACAACAACAACCACAACAACACAACAACAACCACCACAACCACAAACACCACCACAACCACAACAACCACAACCACAACAACCACAACCACAACAACCACAACCACCACAACCACAACCACAACAACCACTACAACCACCACAACCACAACCACAACAACCACAACAACCAACCACAACCACAACCACCACAACCACAACCACCACAACCAACCACAACCACAACCACAACCACCACAACAACCACAACCACAACCACAACCACAACCACAACCACAACCACCACAACAACCACAACAACCACTACAACCACAACAACGACAACCACAACAACAACCACAACAACAACAACAACAACCACAACCACAACAACAACAACAACAACAACCACAACAACCACAACAACCAACCACAACCACTACAACCACAACCACAACAACCAACCACAACAACCAACCACAACAACCACAACAACCACAACCACAACAACCACAACAACCAACCACAACAACCACAACAACCACTACAACAACCACAACCACAACAACCAACCACAACAACCACAACAACCACTACAACAACAACAAACCACAACCACAAAAACAACAACAACAAACCACAACAACAACAACAACAACCAACCACAACCACAACAACAACAACAACCACAACAACAACAACAACCAACCACAACCACAACAACAACAACAACAACAACAACCACAACAACAACAACAACAACCAACAAAAAGTCTCAAATGTGATGACGTTGAATTAAACGTGAAACTGTTAACAGAAAGACATCAACATAATGGAATCTGGGAATGTTTGTCTTTTCTTTCACTTTCCACCTTTTTTTCACCTTTAAATCAACTGACTTTAGGTTCAAACACAGTGTTGAATCCCGTTAGAGGACAAGTCAGTCTAATGTTAAATCAACTGACTTTTAGGTTCAAACACAGTGTTGAATCCACGTTAGAGGACAAGTCAGTCTAATGTTAAATCAACTGACTTTAGGTTCAAAACACAGTGTTGAATCCCCTTAGAGGACAAGTCAGTCTATTAAATCAACTGACTTTAGGTTCAAACACAGTGTTGAATCCACGTTAGAGGACAAGTCAGTCTAATGTTAAATCAACTGACTTTAGGTTCAAACACAGTGTTGAATCCCCGTTAGAGGACAAGTCAGTCTAATGTTAAATCAACTGACTTTAGGTTCAAACACAGTGTTGAATCCCCGTTAGAGGACAAGTCAGTCTAATGTTAAATCAACTGACTTTAGGTTCAAACACAGTGTTGAATCCACGTTAGAGGACAAGTCAGTCTAATGTTAAATCAACTGACTTTAGGTTCAAACACAGTGTTGAATCCCCGTTAGAGGACAAGTCAGTCTAATGTTAAATCAACTGACTTTAGGTTCAAACACAGTGTTGAATCCCCGTTAGAGGACAAGTCAGTCTAATGTTAAATCAACTGACTTTAGGTTCAAACACAGTGTTGAATCCCCGTTAGAGGACAAGTCAGTCTAATGTTAAATCAACTGACTTTAGGTACAAACACAGTGTTGAATCCACGTTAGAGGACAAGTCAGTCTAATGTTAAATCAACTGACTTTAGGTTCAAACACAGTGTTGAATCCACGTTAGAGGACAAGTCAGTCTAATGTTAAATCAACTGACTTTAGGGTCAAACACAGTGTTGAATCCACGTTAGAGGACAAGTCAGTCTAATGTTAAATCAACTGACTTTAGGTTCAAACACAGTGTTGAATCCCCGTTAGAGGACAAGTCAGTCTAATGTTAAATCAACTGACTTTAGGTTCAAACACAGTGTTGAATCCACGTTAGAGGACAAGTCAGTCTAATGTTAAATCAACTGACTTTAGATACAAACACAGTGTTGAATCC
>NW_025759206.1:0-4640 GCF_021184085.1 Oncorhynchus gorbuscha | reverse complement strand
ATAACCCTGTCCTCCCCACACACGCTCACATGTACTTCCAGGCTTCCTTTGACAACTTCCTGTGTTCCTCGTAATCCTAACCAGGCACGTGATTGGACCACAGAGTGTGGAGGATGTAGAGAGAGCGCCCTTTACACTTCATCAGAAAGACAAGTCTGACGCACTTTGTGACGGCCTTGATCACAGCTTGGCCAGCACGGCCCTGTTAGCGGTCTGACTGGTTTCAGTATGGACATCCAATCACTGCTCCTTTCCTTCTACTCTGTTCCCCTCTCTGTTCAGCTGCAGTTAGATGGGGTTGGTCCCAAAGCGGCACCTCATTTCCAAAGCCACCTGATCGCAAAGTAGTGCGCTATATTACAGGAATAAGGGTGCCCTTTGGGGACGTGCTCAGATGTCCTTTAGCCGCCACTGTGATCTGGTTGGGGTTGTATTACTTGGAGCATGTTGGAGAGGAGGACAGTTGGAGAGGAGGACAGTTGGAGAGGAGGACAGTTGGAGAGGAGGACAGTTGGAGAGGAGGACAGTTGGAGAGGAGGACAGAGACGACTCACGCAACATATCAACCATGCTCCTCTATCACCATATAGACCATGCTCCTCTATCACCATATAGAACAGTCTGATCAACCATGCTCCTCTATCACCATATCGACCATGCTCCTCTATCACCATATAGACCATGCTCCTCTATCACCATATCAACCATGCTCCTCTATCACCATATCAACCATGCTCCTCTATCACCATATAGACCATGCTCCTCTATCACCATATCGACCATGCTCCTCTATCACCATATCAACCATGCTCCTCTATCACCATATCAACCATGCTCCTCTATCACCATATCAACCATGCTCCTCTATTACCATATCAACCATGCTCCTCTATCACCATATCAACCATGCTCCTCTATCACCATATCAACCATGCTCCTCTATCACCATATCGACCATGCTCCTCTATCACCATATAGAACAGTCTGATCAACCATGCTCCTCTATCACCATATCAACCATGCTCCTCTATCACCATATCGACCATGCTCCTCTATCACCATATCGACCATGCTCCTCTATCACCATATCGACCATGCTCCTCTATCACCATATCAACCATGCTCCTCTATCACCATATTGACCATGCTGCTCTATCACCATATTGACCATGCTGCTCTATCACCATATTGACCATGCTCCTCTATCACCATATTGGCCATGCTCCTCTATCACCATATAGAACAGTCTGATCAACCATGCTCCTCTATCACCATATAGAACAGTCTGATCAACCATGCTCCTCTATCACCATATAGAACATCACCATATAGAACATCACCATATAGAACAGTCTGATCTCACCATATAGAACAGTCTGATCTCACCATATAGAACAGTCTGATCTCACCATATAGAACAGTCTGATCTCACCATATAGAACATCACCATGTAGAACATCACCATATAGAACAGTCTGATCTCACCATATAGAACAGTCTGATCTCACCATATAGAACATCACCATATAGAACATCACCATATAGAACATCACCATATAGAACATCACCATGTAGAACATCACCATATAGAACATCACCATATAGAACATCACCATATAGAACAGTCTGATCTCACCATATAGAACATCACCATATAGAACATCACCATATAGAACATCACCATATAGAACATCACCATGTAGAACATCACCATATAGAACATCACCATATAGAACATCACCATATAGAACATCACCATGTAGAACATCACCATATAGAACAGTCTGATCTCACCATGTAGAACATCACCATATAGAACAGTCTGATCTCACCATGTAGAACATCACCATATAGAACAGTCTGATCTCACCATATAGAACAGTCTGATCTCACCATATAGAACAGTCTGATCTCACCATATAGAACATCACCATATAGAACAGTCTGATCTCACCATATAGAACAGTCTGATCTCACCATATAGAACATCACCATATAGAACATCACCATATAGAACAGTCTGATCTCACCATATAGAACAGTCTGATCTCACCATATAGAACATCACCATATAGAACAGTCTGATCTCACCATATAGAACATCACCATGTAGAACATCACCATATAGAACATCACCATATAGAACATCACCATATAGAACATCACCATATAGAACATCACCATATAGAACAGTCTGATCTCACCATATAGAACATCACCATATAGAACATCACCATATAGAACAGTCCACAGTCTCTGCATATAGAACAGTCTAGTCTATATAGAACATCACCATATAGAACATCACCATATAGAACAGTCTGATCTCACCATATAGAACAGTCTGATCTCACCATATAGAACATCACCATATAGAACAGTCTGATCTCACCATATAGAACAGTCTGATCTCACCATATAGAACATCACCATATAGAACAGTCTGATCTCACCATATAGAACAGTCTGATCTCACCATATAGAACATCACCATATAGAACATCACCATATAGAACATCACCATATAGAACATCACCATATAGAACATCACCATATAGAACATCACCATATAGAACAGTCTGATCTCACCATATAGAACATCACCATATAGAACATCACCATATAGAACAGTCTGATCTCACCATATAGAACATCACCATATAGAACATCACCATATAGAACATCACCATATAGAACATCACCATATAGAACAGTCTGATCTCACCATATAGAACATCACCATATAGAACATCACCATATAGAACATCACCATATAGAACATCACCATATAGAACAGTCTGATCTCACCATATAGAACATCACCATATAGAACATCACCATATAGAACAGTCTGATCTCACCATATAGAACAGTCTGATCTCACCATAGAACAGTCTGATCTCACACATATAGAAACATCACCATATAGGGTATCACCATATAGAACAGTCTGATCTCACCATATAGAACATCACCATATAGAACATCACCATATAGAACATCACCATATAGAACATCACCATATAGAACAGTCTGATCTCACCATATAGAACATCACCATATAGAACATCACCATGTAGAACAGTCTGATCTCACCATATAGAACAGTCTGATCTCACCATATAGAACATCACCATATAGAACATCACCATATAGAACATCACCATATAGAACATCACCATGTAGAACATCACCATATAGAACATCACCATGTAGAACATCACCATGTAGAACATCACCATATAGAACATCACCATATAGAACATCACCATATAGAACATCACCATATAGAACATCACCATATAGAACAGTCTGATCTCACCATATAGAACATCACCATAGAGAACATCACCATACAGAACAGTCTGATCTCACCATATAGAACATCACCCTATAGAACATCACCATATAGAACATCACCATATAGAACATCACCATGTAGAACATCACCATATAGAACATCACCATATAGAACATCACCATATAGAACATCACCATGTAGAACATCACCATATAGAACAGTCTGATCTCACCATATAGAACATCACCATATAGAACATCACCATATAGAACATCACCATATAGAACATCACCATATAGAACAGTCTGATCTCACCATGTAGAACATCACCATATAGAACAGTCTGATCTCACCATATAGAACAGTCTGATCTCACCATATAGAACAGTCTGATCTCACCATATAGAACAGTCTGATCTCACCATATAGAACATCACCATATAGAACAGTCTGATCTCACCATATAGAACAGTCTGATCTCACCATATAGAACATCACCATATAGAACAGTCTGATCTCACCACATAGAACAGTCTGATCTCACCATATAGAACATCACCATATAGAACATCACCATATAGAACAGTCTGATCTCACCATATAGAACACAGTTACAGTCTCACCATATAGAACATCACCATATAGAACAGTCTGATCTCACCATATAGAACATCACCATGTAGAACATCACCATATAGAACATCACCATATAGAACATCACCATATAGAACATCACCATGTAGAACATCACCATATAGAACATCACCATATAGAACAGTCTGATCTCACCATATAGAACAGTCTGATCTCACCATATAGAACATCACCATATAGAACAGTCTGATCTCACCATATAGAACATCACCATATAGAACATCACCATATAGAACATCACCATATAGAACATCACCATATAGAACATCACAATATAGAACATCACCATATAGAACATCACCATATAGAACATCACCATATAGAACAGTCTGATCTCACCATATAGAACATCACCATATAGAACAGTCTGATCTCACCATATAGAACAGTCTGATCTCACCATATAGAACATCACCATATAGAACATCACCATATAGAACAGTCTGATCTCACCATATAGAACAGTCTGATCTCACCATATAGAACAGTCTGATCTCACCATATAGAACAGTCTGATCTCACCATATAGAACATCACCATATAGAACATCACCATATAGAACATCACCATATAGAACATCACCATATAGAACATCACCATGTAGAACATCACCATATAGAACAGTCTGATCTCACCATATAGAACAGTCTGATCTGAGATCAGACTGTTCTATATGGTGATGCTC
>NW_025759205.1:0-4642 GCF_021184085.1 Oncorhynchus gorbuscha | reverse complement strand
GCTCACCTCCTGCGTCCTCTCTCTTCCGTCCTCTCTCATCTCCTTTTGAAAAAAGGTCAAAGTTTGTCGAGGAGAATTGTCGAGGGAGTCGGCGAGGAGAGTGGATATGGATGGAAATGGGTTCGATTGAAATGAGACGGTCCAGATCTCGACTCGCGCATTATTAGGCAAATGACGTTTAGAGAGTTGGATCCCAAAATATATGGGTCGAGTGCTCAAAGCAAATGTAGTTAGTTGTGCAAGACATATATAGATAAAACAATAAGTAGCATATTGTTTTTAAACTTGTGCATGTTTTTCTCCTCTGACAAAACAAAAGCTGATTCCAGTGGGGTGTGACAGATGTCAAAATTCTTCTGTGGCAGGATCTTGACCACTTATCAGTTTCCCGGTCACAGGAAGGCCAAAAAGATCATCCAAGGACAACAACCACCCGAGCCGCTGCCTGTTCACACCGCTATCATCCAGAAGGCGTGGCCAGTACAGGTGCATCAAAGCTGGGACTGAGAGTCTGAAAAACAGCTTCTATCTCAAGGCCATTAGGCTGCTAAACAGCAATCACCAACTCAGAGAGACTGCTGAGAACATTTAGAAGGAATGTAGGAGAATATAACACATTAGATCTGGTAAAAGATAATACAAAGATAAAACCAACTGTTTGGTTTGTTTTGTTTTGTACCATCATCTTTGAAATGCAAGAGAAAGGCCATAATTTATTATTCCAGCCCAGGTGCAATGTAGATATTGGCCACTAGTGTATGTGCAAAGTTTTAGTCTGATCCAATGATCCAGTTCTGTTAAAAATGTTGTATCAAAACTGCCCAAATGTGCCTAATTTATTTCTTAATAAGTTTTCATGTTCAAAACTGTGCACTCTCCTCAAACAATAGCATGGTATTATTTCACTGTAGTAGCTACTGAAAATTGTACAGTGCAGTTGGATTAACAAGAATGTAAGCCCACCAATCCTGAAGAAGTTTTTGTAAATCAGGAGTTGCCGGAAAAAAGGGGGGGGGGGCAGACTTGGGGTCAGGGATGGTTCTAGCAATTCTGCAGCCCTAGTGGAGACAAAATAATTGCTACCCCCACAAAACTAGAACAGTCCCAGTAAGCAAAATAATCTATTTTTCATACGTTGAAGTTAAGTTCTATTTAGGTTCATAATGAAAGGTGAAACGATGTATTTTCCAGACGTTGAAATCAGTGCAACCCAGGCTACCTAAGTATGATTCTTAATCAGAGACAACTAATGACACCTGCCTCTGATTGAGAACCATACTAGGCTGAAACATAGAAATCCCCAAATCATAGAAAATCAAACATAGACTGCCCACCCCAACTCACGCCCTGACCATACTAAATAATGAATATTAAACAAAGGAAATAAAGGTCAGAACGTGACAGTACCCCCCCCCAAAGGTGCAGACTCCGGCCGCAAAACCCTAACCTATAGGGGAGGGTCTGGGTGGGCGTCTGTCCGCGGTGGCGGCTCTGGCACGGGACGCGGACCCCACTTCACCATCGTCTTAGTCCGTCTCATTGTCCGCCTCCGTGGCTTCCTAACCATGGAAACCCTTCTAAATGACCCTACTGGACAGAGGGGCTCTGGCAGCTCGGGACAGAGGGGCTCTGGCACCTCTGGGCTGACTGGCGGCACTGGCGGCTCCTGGCTGACTGGCAGCTCCTGGCTGACTGGCGGCACTGGCGGCTCCTTGCAGACTGGCGGCACTGGCGGCTCCTTGCAGACTGGCGGCACTGGCAGCGCTGGGCAGACGGGCGGCACTGGCGGCGCTGGGCAGACGGGTAGCTCAGATGGCGCTGGGCAGACGGGAAGCTCCGGCAACGCTGGAGAGGAAGGCTCTGGCAGCGCTGGACTGGGGAGCTCTGGCGCCTCTGGAATGAGGGGCTCTGGCGCCTCTGGAATGAGGGGCGGGAGCTCTGGCTGCGCCGAACAGGCGGGAGACTCCGGCTGCGCTGGTGAGGAGGAAGGCTCTAGCAGCGCCGGAGAGGCGGGAGACTCCGGCAGTGCTGGAGAGGAGGAAGGCTCCGGCAGGGCTGGACAGCAAGGCGCACTGTAGGCCTGATGCGTGATGCTGGCACTGGTGGTACTGGGCCGAGGACATGCACAGGAAGCCTGGTGCAAGGCTGGTGCCATCTAAGCCGGCCCAAGGAGACGCACTGGAGACCAGATACGTAGAGCCGGCTTCATGGCACTTGGCTCGATGCTCACTCTAGCCCGGCCGATACGCGGAGCTGGTATGTACCGCACCGGGCTATGCACCCGCACTGGGGACACCGTGCGCTCCACCGCATAACACGGTGCCTGCCCGGTCTCTCTCGCCCCCCGGTAAGCACAGGAAGTTTGCGCAGGTCTCCTACCTGGCTTCGCCACACTTCCTGTGTGCCCCCCCCCCCAATAATTTATTTGGGGCTGACTCCCGAGCTTCCATCCACGCCGCCGTGCTGCCACCTCATACCAGCGCCTCTCCGCCGTTGCCGGATCCAGCTCTTCTTTGGGGCGGCGATATTCTCCAGGCTGTGCCCAGGGTCCTTTTCCATGCAACTTATCCTCCCATGTCCAGTACTCCTCGCGCTGCTCCTGCTGCCGCTGCCTGTCACCACTCTGCTTGGTCCTGTTGTGGTGGGTGATTCTGTCACGGTCGTCCTCCTCTTCATCTGAAGAGGAGAGGCGAGAAGGATAGGAGGACCAAAATGTGGCGTGTTATGTGTTCATCATTAATTTTAATAAAGAAAACACTGAACATTGAAACACTATCCAAAAACAATAAACAAAATAACAACCGTGAAGCTAATGAGAACTGTGCTGAAACAAGCAATCAACATAGACAATCACCCACAAACAAACAGTGCAACCCAGGCTACCTAAGTATGATTCTCAATCAGAGACAACTAATGACACCTGCCTCTGATTGAGAACCATACTAGGCCGAAACATATAAATCCCCAAATCATAGAAAATCAAACATAGACTGCATAGACTGCATAAAGATATAGGACAAAACACGACAAGAGAGACACTACAACACTACATGGTAGCAACACATGACAACACAGCATGGTAGCAACACATGACAACAACACAGTAGCATAACAACATGGCAGCAGCACAACATGGTAAAAGCACAAAACATGGTACAAACATTATTGGGCACAGACAACAGCACAAAGGGCAAGAAGGTAGAGACAACAATACATCACACTCAAGTGAGCCACAAGTGTCAGTAAGAATGTCCATGATTGAGTCTTTGAATGAAGAGATGGAGATAAAACTGTCCAGCTTGCTCCAGACGCTAGTTGCAGCGAACTAAAAGTGGGTGACCCAGGGATGTGTGTACTTTAGGGACCTTTAACAGAATGTGACTGGCAGGAGGGGGTGTTGTATGGAGGATGAGGGAAGCGTGTAGTTATCTCAGATAGGGAGGAGTGAGGCCTAAGAGGGTTTTATAAATAAGCAACAACCAGTGGGTCTTGCAATGGGTATACAGATATTACCAGTTTGCAGAGGAGTATAGAGTGCAGTGATGTGGTCCTATAAGGAACATTGATGGCAAATCTGATGGCCGAATGGTAAAGAACATCTAGCCGCTCGGGAGAGCACTCTTACCTGCCGATCTAGAAATTACGTCTCCATAATCTAGCATGGGAAGGATGGTCATCTGAATCAATGTTCGTTTGGCAGCTGGGGTGAAAGAGGAGAGATTACAATAGCATGCACCTTGGATATGTGCTGAGAGAAGGACAGTGTACCGTCTAGCCATATACCCAAGTACTTGTATGAGGTGACTACCTCAAGCTCTAAACCCTCAGAGGTAGTAATCACACCGGTGGGGAGAGTGGAATTCTTCTTACCAAACCACATGACGTTTGTTTTGGAGGTGTTCACAATAAGGTTAAGGGCAGAGAACGCTTGTTGGACACTAAGAAAGCTTTGTTGTAGAGCGTTTAACACAAAATCAAGGGAGGGGCCAGCTGAGTATAAGAATATCATCTGCATATAAATGAGAGAGCTTCCTACTGCCTGAGCTGTGTTGTTGATGTAAATTGAGAAGAGCGTGGGGCCTTGGATCAACCCTTGGGGTACTCCCTTTGTAACATGTAGTGTCTGAGACAGCAGATGTTCTGGCTTTATACACTGCACTCTTTGAGAGAGGTAGTTAGCAAACCATGCCAAAGACCCCTCAGAGACACCAATACTACTTAGCTGGCCCACAAGAATGGAATGGTCTACCGTATCAAAAGCTTTGGTCAAGTCAATAGAAATAGCAGCACAACATTGCTTAGAATCAAGGGCAATGGTGACATCATTTAGGACCATTAAGGATGCAGTGACGCATCCATAACCTGAGTGGAAACCAGATTGCATAGCAGAGAAAATACTCTAGACATCAAGAAAGACAGTCAGTTGATTATTGACACGTTTTTCCAACACTTTTGATAAACAGGGCAAAATAGAAATGGGCCTTTAACAGTTAGGCTCAACTTGATCTCCCCTTTAAATAAAGGACCCACTGTGGCTGCCTTCCAAACAATGGTAACCTTCCCAAAAAGTAGAGGCAGGTTAAAAAGGTCAGAGATAGGCTCGGCAATGATAGGGACTGCAACCTTAAAGACGAAAGGATCT
>NW_025759204.1:0-4642 GCF_021184085.1 Oncorhynchus gorbuscha | reverse complement strand
ATCAGGCCTGGGGGGTTGATCGGTACTAGGCTGCACACCAGGCCTGGGGGGGTTGATGTGGTATATCAGGCCTGGGGGTTGATGTAGTACATCAGGCCTGGGGGGTTGATGTGGTACATCAGGCCTGGGGGTTGATGTGGTACGTCAGGCTATATCAGGCCTGGGGGTTGATGTGGTATATCAGGCCTGTGGGGGGTTGGATGTAGTACATCAGGCCTGGGGGTTGATGTGGTACATCAGGCCTGGGGGGGTTGATGTAGTATATCAGGCCTGGGAGGTTGATGTGGATATCAGGCCTGGGGGGGTTGATAGTAGTATATCAGGCCTGGGGGGTTGATCGTAGGCTGTATATCAGGCCTGGGGGGTTGATGTAGTATATCAGGCCTGGGGGTTGAGCAGTATATCAGGCCTGGGGGCTGATAGTATATCAGGCCTGGGGGTTGAATGTAGTATATCAGGCCTGGGGTGATGGCAGCATCCAGGCCTGGGGAGGTTGATGTAAAGATGCAGTATCCAGGCCTGGGGGTTGATGTAGTATATCAGGCCTGGGGGTTGATGTGGTACATCAGGCCTGGGAGTTGTCGTAGTATATCAGAGCCTGGGGGTGATGATGTAGTATATCAGGCCTGGGGGATGTAGTACATCAGGCCTGGGGGGGTTGATGTAGTATATCAGGCCTGGGGGTTGATGTAGCTATATCAGGCCTGGGGAGTTGATGTAGTATATCAGGCCTGGGGGAGTTGATGTGAGTACATCAGGCCTGGGGGGTTGATGATAGATATATATCAGGCCTGAGGGGTTGATGTGGTACATCAGGCCTGGGAGTTGATGTGGTACATCAGGCCTGGGGGATTGATGTAGTATATCAGGCCTGGGGGGTTGATGTAGTATATCAGGCCTGGGGGGTTGATGTGGTACATCAGGCCTGGGGGTTGATGATAGATGTATCATCAGGCCTGGGGGGTTGATGTAGTACATCAGGCCTGGGGGTTGATGTGGTATCATCAGGAGCACTAGGGGGTTGATGTAATATATCAGGCCTGGGGGTTGATGTAATATATCAGGCCTGAGGGGTTGATGTAGTATATCAGGCCTGGGGGTTGATGTAGTATATCAGGCCTGGGGGGTTGATGTGGTACATCAGGCCTGGGGGTTGATGTAATATATCAGGCCTGGGGGTTGATGTAATATATCAGGCCTGGGGGTTGATGTAGTATATCAGGCCTGGGGGTTGATGTAGTATATCAGGCCTGGGGGTTGATGTAGGCTATATCAGGCCTAGGGGGTTGATGTAGTACATCAGGCCTGGGGGTTGATGTGGTACCCCAGGCTGTATATCAGGCCTGGGGGTTGATGTAGTATATCAGGCCTGGGGGTTGATGTAGTATATCAGGCCTGGGGGGTTGATGTGGTATATCAGAGCCTGGGGGTTGATGTGGTACCCCAGGCTGTATATCAGGCCTGGGGGATTGATGTGTACATCAGGCCTGGGGGTTGATGTAGTATATCAGGCCTGGGGGTTGATGTAGTGTATATCAGGCCTGGGGGGTTGATGTAGTATATCAGGCCTGGGGGGATTGATGGCTATATCAGGCCTGGGGGGTTGATGTAGTATATCAGGCCTGGGGGTTGATGTAGTACATCAGGCCTGGGGGTTGATGTAGTATATCAGGCCTGGGGGGGTTGATGTAGTACATCCAGGCCTGAGGTGTGTGGTACATCAGGCCTGGGGGTGTGTGGTACATCAGGCACAGAGGGATTGATGTGGTACATCAGGCCTGGGGTTGATGTGAGTACATCCAGGCCTGAAGAGACGTGTGTGGCCTGGGGTGAGTATATCAGGCCTGAGGGAGTTGATATAGTATATCAGGCCTGGGGACCCGATGGTATATCAGTAGGCCTGGGGAGTTGATGTAGTATATCAGGCCTGAAATTTGTACAAGACTATGTGGTACATCAGGCCTGGGGAATTTGATGTAGTATATCAGGCCTGGGGTGATGTGGTATATCAGGCCTGGGGTTGATGTAGTATATCAGGCCTGGGGTGTGTGTAGTACATCAGAGCCTGGGGAATTGTGTGGTACCAGGCCTGGGAGATTGTAATGGTATATCAAACCTGGGGGTTGATGTAGTATATCAGGCCTGGGGGTTGATGTAGATATATCAGGCCTGAGGGGTTGATGTAGTATATCAGGCCTGGGGGGTTGATGTGGTACATCAGGCCTGGGGGTTGATGTAGTATATCAGGCCTGGGGGTTGATGTGGTACATCAGAGCCTGGGGGGTTGATGTAGTATATCAGGCCTGGGGGTTGATGTAGTATATCAGGCCTGAGGGGTTGATGTAGTATATCAGGCCTGGGGGTTGATGTAGTATATCAGGCCTGGGGGTTGATGTGAGCTATATCAGGCCTGGGGGTTGATGTAGTACATCAGAGCCTGGAGGGTTGATGTAGCATACATCAGGCCTGGGGGAGTTGATGTAGTATATCAGGCCTGGGGGTTGATGTAGTATATCAGGCCTGGGGGTTGATGTAGTATATCAGGCCTGGGGGGTTGATGTAGTATATCAGGCCTGGGGGTTGATGTGGTACCCCAGGCTGTATATCAGGCCTGGGAATTGAATGTGGCTATATCAGGCCTAGGGGTTGATTAGCAATATATCGAAGCCTAGGGGGTTGTAATATATATCAGGCCTAGGAAAATTTTATATCAGGCCATATATATATCAGGCCTGGGGTTGTGTAGTATATCCCAGGCCTGGGGGGTTGATCAGTATACACCTGGGGTTGAAATATATCAGGCCTGGGGGTTTATATATCAGGCCTAGGGGTGTGTGGCCCATCAGGCACAGAATTTGTGCATCAGGCCTGGGGGTAATGTAGTACATCAGGCCTGAGGGAGTTGATGTAGTATATCAGGCACAGGGGTTGTGTAGTACATCAGGCACAGGGAATTGATAGTAGTATATATCCAGGCCTGAGAGGGTTGATAGCAAACTACATCAGAGCCTGAGGGCGATATGGAAACCAGGCAATGTATCAGGCCTGAGGGTGATGAGCCAGGCTGTGAGCCTGGGGTTGATAGTATTATATCAGGCCTGGGGGGTTGATAGCAGTACATCGAGCCTGAAAGGTGATGTAGATGTGAGTATATCAGGCCTGGGGGGTTGATGTAGACCAGACAGTATATCAGGCCTGGGGGGTTGATGTAGCTATATCAGGCCTGGGGGTTGATGTAAGTATATCAGGCCTGGGGGTTGATGTAATATATCAGGCCTGGGGGGTTGATGTAGACCAGACAGTATATCAGGCCTGGGGGTTGATGTAATATGCATCAGGCCTGGGGGTTGATGATATATCAGGCCTGGGGGGTTGATAGACAGCACATCAGGCCCTGGGGGTTGATGCAGACCAGACAGTACATCAGGCCTGGGGGTTGATGTGGACCAGACAGTATATCAGGCCTGGGGGCTGATGTGGACCAGACAGTATATCAGGCCTGGGGTTGTGTGGACCAGACAGTATATATCAGGCCTGGGGTTGATGTGAGGCCAGGCAGTGTAAAAGCTGATGTATGTTTTCATGTTCAGTGCTTCTCCTCTGCATGGAGTGTGTGTGTGTGTGTAATAATAATAATAATAATAATAATAATAATAATAATAATAATAATAATAATAATAATACTTGTCATGCAAATACGTAATAATATGTATGTGCATTAATAATATGTGTAATGTGCGTAAATGCGTAATATTAATATTAATAGCCAATGAATGGCAATAATATGTGTAATATGCATGCACGTACGTACGTACGCTGCGTACGCATCTGCACATGCATGCATGCATGCAGCGCATCTGTCTGTCTGTCTGTCACGTGCGTACGTAATAATAATATAATAATGTGTGTGTGTGTGTGTGTGTTAGTCTGTGTGTGCCTGGCTTGTGTGTGTGTACGTGTGTTTGTGTGTGTGTTTTTATGTGTGTGTGTATTTATGTGTGTGTGTGTTGCCTGTGTGTGTGTGTTTATGTGTTTGTGTTTGTGTGTGTGTGTGTGTTTATGTGTGTGTGTGTTGCCTGTGTGTGTGTGTGTTTGTGTGTGTGTGTGTGTGTGTGTTTATGTGTGTGTGTATTGCCTGTGTGTGTGTGTTTGTGTGTGTGTGTGTGTGTTTATATTATTGTGTGTGTGTATGTGTTTATATGTGTGTGTATGTTATGTGTGTGTGTGTGTGTGTGTGTTTATGTGTGTGTGTGTTAGCCTGTGTGTGTGTATTTGTGTTTGTGTTTGTGTTTGTGTGTGTGTGTGTGTGTTTTGCCAGGTGCTGGGAGGTTTTGGGTGGTCTTGTTGTCTTAGTGTTTAGTCAGAATTGAAAAGCCAGGATATGGCCAGAAACTGAAATAACTAATACAAGCCTGGTGTTAAAGACATGAGTCAGGAAGTTTAAACAAGCAACATCTGTCTGGATGAACCATGTCTTTCTGTCTACAAGATGAGACCATGTCTTATCTGAATGATATCATGTCTTATCTGTCTAGATAATATAAGTATCTTATCTGTCTGAATGATATAATGTCTTATCTGTCTGGATGATATAGTCCTTCTTATCTGTCTGAATGATATAATGTCTTATCTGTCTGAATGA
>NW_025759203.1:0-4642 GCF_021184085.1 Oncorhynchus gorbuscha | reverse complement strand
ACTGTCATAAACCTAACCTAGTCAGAGAGGGAACTGAGTATGACATAAAGCCTAACCTAGTCAGAGAGGGAACTGAGTACTGTTATAAACCTAACCTATTCAGAGAGGGAACTGAGTACTGTTATAAACCTAACCTAGTCAGAGAGGGAACTGAGTGACTGTTATAAACCTAACCTAGTCAGAGAGGGGAACTGAGTACTGACTGTCATAAACCTAACCTAGTCAGAGAGGGAACTGAGTACTGACTGTCATAAACCTAACCTAGTCAGAGAGGGAACTGAGTACTGACATAAACCTAACCTAGTCAGAGAGGGAACTGAGTACTGATCATAAACCTAACCTAGTCAGAGAGGGAACTGAGTACTATCATAAACCTAACCTAGTCAGAGAGGGAACTGAGTACTGTCATAAACCTAACCTAGTCAGAGAGGGAACTGAGTACTGACTGTCATAAACCTAACCTAGTCAGAGAGGAACTGAGTACTGACTGTCATAAACCTAACCTAGTCAGAGAGGGAACTGAGTACTGACTGTCATAAACCTAACCTAGTCAGAGAGGGAACTGAGTACTGACTGTCATAAACCTAACCTAGTCAGAGAGGGAACTGAGTACTGACTGTCATAAACCTAACCTAGTCAGAGAGGGAACTGAGTACTGACTGTCATAAACCTAACCTAGTCAGAGAGGGAACTGAGTACTGACTGTCATAAACCTAACCTAGTCAGAGAGGGAACTGAGTACTGTTATAAACCTAACCTAGTCAGAGAGGGAACTGAGTACTGATCATAAACCTAACCTAGTCAGAGAGGGAACTGAGTACTGTCATAAACCTAACCTAGTCAGAGAGGGAACTGAGTACTGACTGTCATAAACCTAACCTAGTCAGAGAGGGAACTGAGTACTGACTGTCATAAACCTAACCTAGTCAGAGAGGGAACTGAGTACTGATCATAAACCTAACCTAGTCAGAGAGGGAACTGAGTACTGACTGTCATAAACCTAACCTAGTCAGAGAGGGAACTGAGTACTGACTGTCATAAACCCTAACCTAGTCAGAGAGGGAACTGAGTGACTGTTATAAACCCTAACCTAGTCAGAGAGGAACTGAGTACTGTACATAAACCCTAACCTAGTCAGAGAGGGAACTGAGTACTGTCATAAACCTAACCTAGTCAGAGAGGGAACTGAGTACTGATCATAAACCTAACCTAGTCAGAGAGGGAACTGAGTACTGACTTCATAAACCTAACCTAGTCAGAGAGGGAACTGAGTACTGACTGTCATAAACCTAACCTAGTCAGAGAGGGAACTGAGTACTGACTGTCATAAACCTAACCTAGTCAGAGAGGGAACTGAGTACTGACTGTCATAAACCTAACCTAGTCAGAGAGGGAACTGAGTACTGACTGTCATAAACCTAACCTAGTCAGAGAGGGAACTGAGTACTGAGTCATAAACCTAACCTAGTCAGAGAGGGAACCTGAGCACTGACTGTTATAAACCTAACCTAGTCAGAGAGGGAACTGAGTACTGACTGTCATAAACCCAACCTAGTCAGAGAGGGAACTGAGTACTGACTGTCATAAACCTAACCTAGTCAGAGAGGGAACTGAGTACTGTCATAAACCTAACCTAGTCAGAGAGGGAACTGAGTACTATTATAAACCTAACCTAGTCAGAGAGGGAACTGAGTACTGACTGTTATAAAAACCTAACCTAGTCAGAGAGGGAACTGAGTACTGACTGTCATAAACCTAACCTAGTCAGAGAGGAACTGAGTACTGACATAAACCTAACCTAGTCAGAGAGGGAACTGAGTACTGACTGTCATAAACCTAACCTAGTCAGAGAGGGAACTGAGTACTGACATAAACCTAACCTAGTCAGAGAGGGAACTGAGTACTGGGACTGTCATAAACCTAACCTAGTCAGAGAGGGAACTGAGTACTGACTGTCATAAACCTAACCTAGTCAGAGAGGGAACTGAGTACTGACTGTCATAAACCTAACCTAGTCAGAGAGGGAACTGAGCTGTTCATAAACCTAACCTAGTCAGAGAGGGAACTGAGTACTGTTATAAAAACTCCAACCTAGTCAGAGAGGGAACTGAGTACTGTTATAAACCTAACCTAGTCAGAGAGGGGAACTGAGTACCGACTGTCATAAACCTAACCTAGTCAGAGTGGGAACTGAGTACTGACTCATTGCAAACCTAACCTAGTCAGAGAGGGAACTGAGTACTGTCATAAACCTAACCTAGTCAGAGGGAACTGAGTACTGACATAAACCTAACCTAGTCAGAGAGGGAACTGAGTACTCAACCTACCGACTGTTGACTAAAACCTAACCTAGTCAGAGAGGGAAACTGGAGCAGAGAGGAACTGAGTACTGTCATAAACCCAAACCTAGTCAGAGAGGAACTGAGTACTGACATAAACCTAACCTAGTCAGAGAGGAACTGAGTACTGATATAAACCTAACCTAGTCAGAGAGGGAACTGACTGTCATAAACCCAACCTAGTCAGAGAGGAAACTGAGTACTGATCATAAACCTAACCTAGTCAGAGAGGAACTGAGTACTGACTGTCATAAACCTAACCTAGTCAGAGAGGAACTGAGTACTGACTGTCATAAACCCAACTCAGTCAGAGAGGGAACTGAGTACTGACTGTTATAAACCTAACCTAGTCAGAGAGGGAACTGAGTACTGACTGTCATAAACCTAACCTAGTCAGAGAGGGAACTGAGTACTGACATAAACCCAACCTAGTCAGAGAGGGAACTGAGTACTGACTGTTATAAACCTAACCTAGTCAGAGAGGGAACTGAGTACTGACTGTCATAAACCTAACTCTAGTCAGAGAGGGAACTGAGTACTGACTGTTATAAACCTAACCTAGTCAGAGAGGGAACCATGAGTACTGATAGAAACTCCCAACCTAGTCAGAGAGGGGAACTGACTACCGGATCAAATATAAACCTAACCTAGTCAGAGGGAACTGAGGAATTTTAAGATAAACCTAACCTAGTCAGAGAGGGAACTGAGTACTGACATTATAAACCTCAACCTAGTCAGAGGAACCGAGTACTGACATAAACCTAAACTAGTCGTGGAGAGAGGGAACTGAGTACCACTGTCATAAACCCAACTCTAGTCGTGAGAGGGAACTGAGTGTTCGACTGGGTCATAAACCTAACCTAGTTAGAGAGGGAACTGAGTACTGACTTCATAAACCTAACCTAGTCAGAGAGGAACTGAGTACTGACTGTCATAAACCCTAACCTAGTCAGAGAGGGAACTGACTACTGACTGTCATAAACCTAACCTAGTCAGAGAGGGGGAACTGAGTACTGACTGTCATAAACCTAACCTAGTCAGAGAGGGAACTGACTACTGTGACATAAACCTAACCTAGTCAGAGAGGGAACTAGTACTATCATAAACCTAACCTAGTCAGAGAGGAACTGACTACTGACTGTCATAAACCTAACCTAGTCAGAGAGGGAACTGAGTATAAACTAACCTAGTCAGAGGAACTGAGTACTGATATAAACCTAACCTAGTCAGAGAGGAACTGACTACTGACTATAAACCTAACCTAGTCAGAGAGGGGAACTGAGTACTGACTGACATAAACCTAACCTAGTCAGAGAGGAACTGAGTACTGACATAAACCTAACCTAGTCAGAGAGGGAACTGAGTACTGACTGTTATAAACCTAACCTAGTCAGAGGGGAACTGAGTACTGACTTATAAACCTAACCTAGTCAGAGAGGAACTGAGTACTGTTTATAAACCTAACCTAGTCAGAGAGGGAACTGAGTACTGACTGTCATAAACTAACCTAGTCAGAGAGGGAACTGAGTCATAAACCTAACCTAGTCAGAGGAACTGAGTACCTGGCTGTATAAACCCACAACACCCTAGTCAGAGGAACTGAGTACTGTGGTACCCCCTTAACCTGTGCAACACAAAGTCAGAGAGGGAACTGAAGTATGACTTTGTATCCTCAAACCTAACCTAGTGAGGAGAGGGAGCATTTGAGTGTTGGCTATTTATAAACCCTAACCTAGTCAGAGAGGGAACTGAGTACTGACATAAACCCTAACCCTAGTCAGAGAGGAACTGAGTACTGACATAAACCTAACCTAGTCAGAGAGGGAACTGAGTACTGACTGTCATAAACCTAACCTAGTCAGAGAGGGAACTGAGTACTGACTGTCATAAACCTAACCTAGTCAGAGAGGGAACTGAGTACTGAGTCATAAACCTAACCTAGTCAGAGAGGGAACTGAGTACTGACGTAAGCCTAACCTAGTCAGAGGAACTGGTACTGTATAAACCTAACCTAGTCAGAGAGGGCAGACTACTGTTATAAACCTAACCTAGTCAGAGAGGAACTGAGTACTGATCATAAACCTAACCTAGTCAGAGAGGAACTGAGTACTGACATAAACCTAACCTAGTCAGAGAGGGAACTGAGTACTGACATAAACCTAACCTAGTCAGAGAGGAACTGAGTACTGACTGTCATAAACCTAACCTAGTCAGAGAGGGAACTGAGTACTGACTGTCATAAACCTAACCTAGTCAGAGAGGGAACTGAGTACTGACTGTCATAAACCTAACCTAGTCAGAGA
>NW_025759202.1:0-4643 GCF_021184085.1 Oncorhynchus gorbuscha | reverse complement strand
TTCCCAATCAGAGACAACGAGAATCACCTGACTCTGATTGAGAATCGCCTCAGGCAGCCAAGCCTATACAACACCCCTAGAGCGTCTGCTAAATGACTTAAATGTAAAAATGTAAATGTAATCAGCCGCGATCCCAAATACTACAAACCCCAATACGAAAAACAACATATAAACCCATGTCACACCCTGGCCTACCAAACATATAACGAAAACACAAAATACAATGACCAAGGCGTCATTTTTCTCTGACATTTTTCATTTCATTTCATTACAGCACAACGGTTTGATTTGTTTGATCGTAGCTAGCTACATAGCTAGCTACATAGCCGTCTGTGTATCAAAGATAATTGTGTAGTCTAGAGCGATTTTCTAGGTTAGCTAGCCAGCTATTGTCGTTCTTTTAGCACGTACGTAATCCCAACACTGCTAGCTAGCCAGCTGGCCCCGAATAGCAGCACTGTAGAAACTACTACACTCAACGGAACGACTTGATTAGTGTAGTGTCAACAACGCAGCCACTGTCAGCTAGCCTACAAAGTCAACAACGCAGCCACTGCCAGCTAGCCTACTTCAACCAGTACTGTATCATTTTAATAATTTTAGTCAATAAGATTCTTGCTACGTAAGCTTAACTTTCTGAACATTCGAGACGTGTAGTCCACTTGTCATCCCAATCTCCTTGCATTAGCGTAGCCTCTTCTGTAGCCTGTCAACTATGTGTCTGTCTATCCCTGTTCTCTCCTCTCTGCACAGACCATACAAACGCTCCCACCGCGTGGCCGCTGCCACCCTAATCTGGTGGTCCCAGCGCGCACGACCCACGTGGAGTTCAGGTCTCCGGTAGCCTCTGGAACTGCCGATCTGCAGCCAACAAGGCAGAGTTCATCTCAGCCTATGCCTCCCTCAGTCCTCGACTTCTTGGCACTGACAGAAACATGGATCACCACAGATAACACTGCTAATCCTACTGCTCTCTCTTCGTCCGCCCACGTGTTCTCGCACACCCCGAGAGCTTCTGGTCAGCGGGGTGGTGGCATAGGGATCCTTATCTCTCCCATGTGGTCATTCTCTCTTTCTCCCCTTACCCATCTGTCTATCGCCTCCTTTGAATTTCATGCTGTCACAGTTACCAGCCCTTTCAAGCTTAACATCCTTATCATTTATCGCCCTCCAGGTCCCCTCGGAGAGTTCATCAATGAGGCTTGATGCCTTGATAAGCTCCTTTCCTGAGGACGGCTCACCTCTCACAGTTCTGGGCGACTTTAACCTCCCCACGTCTACCTTTGACTCATTCCTCTCTGCCTCCTTCTTTCCACTCCTCTCCTCTTTTGACCTCACCCTCTCACCTTCCCCCTACTCACAAGGCAGGCAATACGCTCGACCTCATCTTTACTAGATGCTGTTCTTCCACTAACCTCATTGCAACTCCCCTCCAAGTCTCCGACCACTACCTTGTATCCTTTTCCCTCTCGCTCTCATCCAACACTTCCCACACTGCCCCTACTCGGATGGTATCGCGCCGTCCCAACCTTCGCTCTCTCTCCCCCGCTACTCCTCTTCCATCCTATCATCTCTTCCCTCTGCTCAAACCTTCTCCAACCTATCTCCTGATTCTGCCTCCTCAACCCTCCTCTCCTCCCTTTCTGCATCCTTTGACTCTCTATGTCCCCTATCTTCCAGGCCGGCTCGGTCCTCCTCCCGCTCCGTGGCTTGACGACTCAATGCGAGCTCACAGAACAGGGCTCCGGAAGGCCGAGCGGAAATGGAGGAAAATCGCCTCCCTGCGGACCTGGCATCCTTTCACTCCCTCCTCTCTACATTTTCCTCCTCTGTCTCTGCTGCTAAAGCCACTTTCTACCACTCTAAATTCCAAGCATCTGCCTCTAACCCTAGGAAGCTCTTTGCCACATTCTCCTCCCTCCTGAATCCTCCTCCCCTCCCCCCTCCTCCCTCTCTGCAGATGACTTCGTCAACCATTTTGAAAAGAAGATCGACGACATCCGATCCTCGTTTGCTAAGTCAAACAACACCGCTGGTTCTGCTCACACTGCCCTACCCTGTGCTCTGACCTCTTTCTCCCCTCTCTCTCCAGATGAAATCTCGCGTCTTGTAGACGGCCGGCCGCCCAACAACCTGCCCGCTCGACCCTATCCCTCCTCTCTTCTCCAGACCATTTCCGGAGACCTTCTCCCTACCTCACCTCGCTCATCAACTTATCCCTGACCGCTGGCTACGTCCCTTCCGTCTTCAAGAGCGAGAGTTGCACCCCTTCTGAAAAAACCTACACTCGATCCCTCCGATGTCAACAACTACAGACCAGTATCCCTTCTTTCTTTTCTCTCCAAAACTCTTGAACGTGCCGTCCTTGGTCAGCTCTCCCGCTATCTCTCTCAGAATGACCTTCTTGATCCAAATCAGTCAGGTTTCAAGACTAGTCATTCAACTGAGACTGCTCTTCTCTGTATCACGGAGGCACTCCGCACCGCTAAAAGCTAACTCTCTCCTCCTCTGCTCTCATCCTTCTAGACCTATCGGCTGCCTTCGATACTGTGAACCATCAGATCCTCCTCTCTCCACCCTCTCCGAGTTGGGCATCTCCGGCGCGGCCCACGCTTGGATTCGTCCTACCTGACAGGTCGCTCCTACCAGGTGGCGTGGGCGAGAATCTGTCTCCTCACCACGCGCTCTCACCACTGGTGTCCCCCAGGGCTCTGTTCTAGGCCCTCTCCTATTCTCGCTATACACCAAGTCACTTGGCTCTGTCATAACCTCACATGGTCTCTCCTATCATTGCTATGCAGACGACACACAATTAATCTTCTCCTTTCCCCCTTCTGATGACCAGGTGGCGAATCGCATCTCTGCATGTCTGGCAGACATATCAGTGTGGATGACGGATCACCACCTCAAGCTGAACTGGCAAGACGGGCTGCTCTTCCTCCCGGGGGAAGGACTGCCCGTTCCATGATCTCGCCATCACGGTTGACAACTCCATTGTGTCCTCCTCCCCAGAGCGCTAAGAACCTTGACGTGATCCTGTACAACAAACTGTCGTTCTCAACTAACATCAAGGCGGTGGCCCGTTCCTGTAGGTTCATGCTCTACAACATCCGCAGAGTACGACCCTGCCTCACACAGGAAGCGGCGCAGGTCTAATCCAGGCACTTGTCATCTCCCGTCTGGATTACTGCAACTCGCTGTTGGCTGGGCTCCCTGCCTGTGCCATTAAACCCCTACAACTCATCCCAGAACGCCGCAGCCCGTCTAGTGTTCAACCTTTCCCAAGTTCTCTCACGTCACCCCGCTCCTCCGCTCTCTCCACTGGCTTCAGTTGAAGCTCGCATCCGCTACAAGACCATGGTGCTTGCCTACGGAGCTGTGAGGGGAACGGCACCTCAGTACCTCCAGGCTCTGATCAGGCCCTACACCCAAATAAGGGCACTGCGTTCATCCACCTCTGGCCTGCTCGCCTCCCTACCACTGAGGAAGTACAGTTCCCGCTCAGCTCAGTCAAAACAGTTCGCTGCTCTGGCTCCCCAATGGTGGAACAAACTCCCTCATGACGCCAGGACAGCGGAGTCAATCACCACCTTCCGGAGACACCTGAAACCCCACCTCTTTAAGGAATACCTAGGATAGGATAAAGTAATCCTTCTCACCCCCCCCCCCCCTTAAAGATTTAGATGCACTATTGTAAAGTGGTTGTTCCACTGGATGTCATAAGGTGAATGCACCAATTTGTAAGTCGCTCTGGATAAGAGCGTCTGCTAAATGACTTAAATGTCTTAAATGTAAGGCGTGACAACGTGCCAGTGTGCAGGAGTGATGGTTGCCGATAATGGGCCTCTGTACTTCAATGTAGATTTTCCATAAAAAATCAGCTGCAATTGTCGTTTACAACATGAACGTCTGTATTTCTGATCAATTGGATGTTATTGTAATGGACAAAAAAAGTGCTTTTCTTTCAAAAACAAGGACATTTCTAAGTGACCCCAAACCTTTGAACGGTAGTGTACATGTGGATGAACTCTCAGCTAGTTCAGCTTTGTCTGGCAGTGGAGGCAGTGCAGGAGTTGCCTTAGGAACTGGTGGTGGCAGAGACAACACAAAGAAAAAACATTTTAATGTTCACGTTGTCTGTCACTACCTTAATCTTTCTTTTTAATAAGTATTTGAACAAGGCCAGGGTGACATTGAGAACATCAAAATGAGTTGTCAACAACAATCCAGTGAGATGAGTAAGGATGACGCAATTATCATGCAACAAAACAAAGCATTGCTTTGATATGTTGTGTCAGGAAGAAGCGGAACCAGAGCGGAAAAAATCTTCCTCTGTGGATGGAGTTTCATGCATCATAACAACGATAGTTGTCACTAAACAAACAGCTGGCTTCTTAGAATGTAGCACCACTCTTGTTACAATGTAACAAGGGACTACAGATACAGAAGCTCCACTCTATTTACTTTACTGTTGAACACACACTTACAGTGGGGCAAAAAGTATTTAGTCAGCCACCAATTGTTCAAGTTCTCCCACTTAAAAAGATGAGAGAGGGCCTGTAATGTTCATCATAGGTACCTTACCAACTATGACAGACAAAATGAGAAAATCAGAAAATCACATTTTTAGGATTTTTAATGAT
>NW_025759201.1:0-4646 GCF_021184085.1 Oncorhynchus gorbuscha | reverse complement strand
CTGGATAAGAGCGTCTGCTAAATGACTAACATGTAAGTCTCTCTGGATAAGAGCGTCTGCTAAATGACTAACATGTAAGTCTCTCTGGATAAGAGTGTCCTCTAAATGACTAACATGTAAGTCTCTCTGGATAAGAGCGTCTGCTAAATGACTAACATGTAAGTCTCTCTGGATAAGAGCGTCTGCTAAATGACTAACATGTAAGTCTCTCTGGATAAGAGCGTCTGCTAAATGACTAACATGTAAGTCTCTCTGGATAAGAGCGTCTGCTAAATGACTAACATGTAAGTCTCTCTGGATAAGAGCGTCTGCTAAATGACTAACATGTAAGTCTCTGGATAAGAGTGTCTGCTAAATGACTAACATGTAAGTCTCTGATAAGAGCGTTCGCTAAATGACTAACATGTAAGTCTCTCTGGGTAAGAGCGTCTGCTAAATGATCAACATGTAAGTCTCTCTGGATAAGAGTGTTCGCTAAATGACTAACATGTAAGTCTCTGGATAAGACCCAATGACTAACACATGTAAGTCTCTCTGGGATAAGAGCGTTCAAGCAAATGACTAACAAATAAGTCTTCTGGATAAGAGCGTCTGCTAAATGACTAACATGTAAGTCTCTGGATAAGAGTGTTGCTAATGACTAACATGTAAGTCTCTCTGGATAAGAGCGTCTGCTAAATGACTAACATGTAAGTCTCTGGATAAGAGCGTTTGCTAAATGACTAACATGTAAGTCTCTCTGGATAAGAGCGTCTGCTAAATGACTAACATGTAAGTCTCTCTGGATAAGAGTGTCTGCTAAATGACTAACATGTAAGTCTCTGAATAAGAGCTCCTAAATGACTAACATGTAAGTCTCTGGATAAGAGCGTCTGCTAAATGACTAACATGTAAGTCTCTGGGTAAGAGCGTCTGCTAAATGACTAACATGTAAGTCTCTGGGTAAGAGCGTCTGCTAAAATGACTAACATGTAAGTCTCTCTGGAAGTAAGGAGCGTCTGCTAAATGACTAACATGTAAGTCTCTCTGTCTGGAAATGACTACCATGTAAGTCTCTGGATAAATGTCTGCTAAATGACTAACATGTAAGTCTCTGGATAAGAGTGTCTGCTAAAAAATGACATGTAAGTCTCTGGATAAGAGTGTCTGCAAATGACTAACATGTAAGTCTCTGGATAAGAGCGTCTGCAAAAATGACTAACATGTAAGTCTCTCTGGGTAAGAGCGTCTGCTAAATGACTAACATGTAAGTCTCTCGTGGATAGGCGTCTGCTAAATGACCCCAACATGTAAGTCTCTGGATAGAGTGTCTGCTAAATGACTAACATGTAAGTCTCTGGATAAGAGCGTCTGCTAAATGACTAACATGCTCAGTCTCTCTGGATAAGAGCGTCACTAAATGACCCCAACATGTAAGTCTCTCTGGATAAGAGCGTCTGCTAGATGAGCTAACATGTAAGTCTCTCTGGATAAGGCGTCTGCCTAAATGACTAACATGTAAGTCTCTCTGGATAAGACGTCTGCTAAATGACTAACATGTAAGTCTCTCTGGATAAGAGCGTCTGCTTCAAATGACTAACATGTAAGTCTCTCTGGATAGACGTCTGCTAAATGACTAACATGTAAGTCTCTGGATAAGAGCGTCTGCTAAATGACTAACATGTAAGTCTCTGGATAAGAGTGTCTGCTAAATGACTAACATGTAAGTCTCTGGATAAGAGCCGTCTGCTAAATGACTAACATAAAGTCTCTCTTGATAAAGAGCGTCTGCTAAATGACTAACATGTAAGTCTCTGGATAAGAGCGTCTGCTAAATGACTAACATGTAAGTCTCTCTGGATAAGAGCGTCTGCTAAATGACTAACATGTAAGTCTCTCTGGATAAGAGCGTCTGCTAAATGACTAACATGTAAGTCTCTCTGGATAAGAGCGTCTGCTAAATGACTAACATGTAAATGTATAACCATGAACTTCATCTTTCTTTCTCTCACCGGTGGCATCGGTGGCTGTGAGGTCAACGCTGTGGCCCAGGATGAGATTGAGACAGTCCAGGTGGCCCCTGGTTGCAGAGAGGTGGAACCTGTGTTGAGAGATGGAGAGAGCGTGTGAAGGGAGGGAAAGCGCAGTAGGTCGGAGTACGAGCAGGTTTGGAGAGGCTTGGAGAAGGGTGAAGTGAAAGAGTGTATTATGCCAGAGAAAAGAACCAGAGAAAAGAACTGTAAATTGATGCTGGCTAACCCTATCGGCTAGATCAGCATTCTGGGTGCAGAAACCTTCGACCCGTAAAAACTCTGAGGCAGCAGGACGACAAGTTCTTGAGGAGCATTTTCACATTATGGGACACAAAATGGGATCCAAAACCCATAAGGGACTATTAAGGCAGCGAAGCTATCAAATACCCGCCATGATCATCACCGTGAAAAGGATAATATCTACACTACTGCAAACATGACTAACACTGTTTACCGTTTACTCCCTGACCCGCTTTCTACCGTTTCATGCCTGACCCTCTTTACTACCTGATCCTCTATTCTCCCGTTTACTCCCTGATCCTCTATTCTCCCGTTTACTCCCTGATCCTCTATTCTCCCGTTTACTCCCTGATCCTCTATTCTCCCGTTTACTCCCTGATCCTCTATTCTCCCGTTTAATCCCTGATCCTCTATTCTCCCGTTTAATCCCTGATCCTCTATTCTCCCGTTTAATCCCTGATCCTCTATCCTCCCGTTTAATCCCTGATCCTCTATTCTCCCGTTTCCCCTCTTTCTTTTACAGTCCTCCATCTTTGTCACTTAAATCTTCAACAAATATGCCCCTTAACATCCCTGGGTTTGTTTGAACAACCTAAACCCTGGATTAGTTGGTCACTTGTTAGCCACTCTTAACACATCGACCGTGTCCCTCTTCCTGACCCACATCCGTCAGTTTCCCCAGCCATGCCCCCGGCCCCACACACACGGGAAAAACATCTGTTTGTAAACCAATACGCCTCACAGCCCGCACCTTGTTTATGCATTAACCTTGAAGGATCCTCCAAGGAGACAGGCGTCCTGACACCTCGTCTCAGGCGCCGTTATTAAAAGCTGCGTTGATGGTGCTTGAGAAACTCAGTCTGCAGCCGGAGACCTTGACCCTGGGGCCTGTAAGCCATATATATGCCTGCAGCGCTGTGGATAACCGGTGACACGCCAACTAAGCACAACATTGGTCTTGTTGGACAAATGGATTCAGGAATCTGTTTGAATAACTAAACTGTTGCCATGTCACAACAATGCTATTGGGATCTAGAAGTGATGCTTTGGGACGGCGGTGTTTTGGTCTTTGAGAATCAGAAGCTTCAGTATGTACTGCATGGCGAGAAGAGGTTTCGGTATGTACTGCATGGCGAGAAGAGGTTCCGGTATGTACTGCATGGCGAGAAGAGGTTCCGGTATGTACTGCATGGCGAGAAGAGGTTCCGGTATGTACTGCATGGCGAGAAGAGGTTCCGGTATGTACTGCATGGCGAGAAGAGGTTCCGGTATGTACTGCATGGCGAGAAGAGGTTCCGGTATGTACCGCATGGCGAGAAGAGGTTTCGGTATGTACCGCATGGCGAGAAGAGGTTTCGGTATGTACCGCATGGCGAGAAGAGGTTTCGGTATGTACCGCATGGCGAGAAGAGGTTTCGGTATGTACCGCATGGCGAGGTTTCAGTATGTACTGCATGGCGAGGTTTCAGTATGTACTGCATGGCGAGAAGAGGTTTCAGTATGTACTGCATGTTCAGAAGAGGTTTCAGTATGTACTGCATGGTCAGAAGAGGTTTCAGTATGTACTGCATGGTCAGAAGAGGTTTCAGTATGTACTGCATGGCGAGGTTTCAGTATGTACTGCATGGCGAGAAGAGGTTTCAGTATGTACTGCATGGTGAGAAGAGGTTTCAGTATGTACTGCATGGTCAGAAGAGGTTTCAGTATGTACTGCATGGTCAGAAGAGGTTTCAGTATGTACTGCATGGTCAGAAGAGGTTTCAGTATGTACTGCATGGCGAGAAGAGGTTTCAGTATGTACTGCATGGCGAGAAGAGGTTTCGGTATGTACTGCATGGCGAGAAGAGGATTCAGTATGTACTGCATGGCGAGAAGAGGTTTCAGTATGTACTGTATGGCGAGGTTTCAGTATGTACTGCATGGCGAGAAGAGGTTTCAGTATGTACTGCATGGTCAGAAGAGGTTTCAGTATGTACTGCATGGCGAGAAGAGGTTTCAGTATGTACTGCATGGTCAGAAGAGGTTTCAGTATGTACTGCATGGTCAGAAGAGGTTTCAGTATGTACTGCATGGTCAGAAGAGGTTTCAGTATGTACTGCATGGCGAGAAGAGGTTTCAGTATGTACTGTATGGCGAGAAGAGGTTTCAGTATGTACTGCATGGTCAGAAGAGGTTTCAGTATGTACTGCATGGTCAGAAGAGGTTTCAGTATGTACTGCATGGTCAGAAGAGGTTTCAGTATGTACTGTATGGTGAGAAGAGGTTTCAGTATGTACTGTATGGCGAGAAGAGGTTTCAGTATGTACTGCATGGTGAGAAGAGGTTTCAGTATGTACTGTATGGCGAGGTTTCAGTATGTACTGCATGGCGAGAAGAGGTTTCAGTATGTACTGC
>NW_025759200.1:0-4648 GCF_021184085.1 Oncorhynchus gorbuscha | reverse complement strand
GTACCCCTGTATATAGCCTCCACATTGACTCTGTGCCGGTACCCCCTGTATATAGACTCCACATTGACTCTGTACCAGTACCCCCTGTATATAGTCTCCACATTGACTCTGTACCAGTACCCCCTGTATATAGTCTCCACATTGACTCTGTACCAGTACCCCCTGTATATAGTCTCCACATTGACTCTGTACCAGTAGCCCCTGTATATAGTCTCCACATTGACTCTGTACCGGTACCCCCTGTATATAGCCTCCACATTGACTCTGTACCAGTACCCCCTGTATATAGTCTCCACATTGACTCTGTACCGGTACCCCCTGTATATAGCCTCCACATTGACTCTGTACCAGTACCCCCTGTATATAGTCTCCACATTGACTCTGTACCGGTACCCCCTGTATATAGCCTCCACATTGACTCTGTACCAGTACCCCCTGTATATAGTCTCCACATTGACTCTGTACCAGTACCCCCTGTATATAGTCTCCACATTGACTCTGTACCAGTACCCCCTGTATATAGCCTCCACATTGACTCTGTACCAGTAGCCCCTGTATATAGCCTCCACATTGACTCTGTACCAGTACCCCCTGTATATAGTCTCCACATTGACTCTGTACCAGTAGCCCCTGTATATAGTCTCCACATTGACTCTGTACCAGTACCCCCTGTATATAGTCTCCACATTGACTCTGTACCGGTACCCCCTGTATATAGCCTCCACATTGACTCTGTACCAGTACCCCCTGTATATAGTCTCCACATTGACTCTGTACCGGTACCCCCTGTATATAGCCTCCACATTGACTCTGTACCAGTACCCCTGTATATAGTCTCCACATTGACTCTGTGCCGGTACCCCCTGTATATAGCCTCCACATTGACTCTGTACCAGTACCCCCTGTATATAGTCTCACATTGACTCTGTACCAGTACCCCCCTGTATATAGCCTCCACATTGACTCTGTACCAGTACCCCCTGTATATAGTCTCCACATTGACTCTGTACGGTACCCCCTGTATATAGCCTCCACATTGACTCTGTACAGTACCCCTCCATATAGCCTCCACATTGACTCTGTACCAGTAGCCCTGTATATAGCCTCCACATTGACTCTGTACAGTACCCCCTGTATATAGCCTCCACATTGACTCTGTATATAGCCTCTTTATTGTTACATAAATGTGTTTTGATTGATTAGATGCTTTTAAACTTTAGTTTATTTAGTAAATATTTTATTAACTCTATTTATTTGAACTGTATTGTTGGTTAAGGGCTCGTCAGTAAGCATTTCACGGTAAGGTATTTTTATTATTATTTTTATATTTAACTAGACAAGTCGTTAAGAACAAATTCTTATTTACAATGACGGCCTATCAAAGGCAAAATACCTCCTGCGGGGGACAGGGCCTGGGATAAATCAAAATCAAATCAAATGTATTTATATAGCCCTTCGTACATCAGCTGATATCTCAAAGTGTACAGAAACCCAGCCTAAAACCCCCAAAAAAACAACCTGTTTACCTGTGACAAATAAAATTTGATTTGAAACCTGGCTATATTGATTTGAGTGCCACCAGGTCTACTATTTATGTCTCTGAGCCACTGGCCACAGAAACCCCTAAACCTTCACATTGACCAACTACTCCTGTATACATTCCACCTGAGATCCAAGGGAAGGCAAGATACCCAAGTCAAACATGGGATGTGCTGTGTTTGTGTGTATTTTACATGCAGAAATTCTCTATGGTTTTGTTTACAGTCATGTGGTTTGAGCCTGGGACAACAGTTCTATTTTGTGCTTCAGTCATCTCATCACAACAAACACAACAGATGTTAGATGTAGATCTCAGGCTGCATTTTATAATATTAGACAACAATTTCTTTATGCGTCAATAATAAAGCAAGGTGTTTATACCACAGACACAGCAGGCAGAAAGCTGCTTCCATCAACCCCTGGATCTCTGACATTTCCCCTTCACACACACACACACACACACACACACACACACACACACACACACACACACACACACACACACACACACACACACACACACACACACACACACACACACACACACACACACACACACACACACACACACACATTTACCTTACACATGCCCCCAGACTGTAATTTCCCTTTACTTTAATGGCACCTCTCAATCTCAGCTCATTATCAGGCCCAGTCTCATACATGACCTGAATGATTGTATTTGTCAGAGTAGGGGCCTTGTGTGGTTTATTAATATCTGCAGGTTTAGGGAAAGGTGTGGAGGAGAGGGAATATAGGGAGAGGATTGGTGAGAGGAGAAGAGATAAGATGATAGGGAATATAGGGAGAAAGTAGATGAGAGGAGATGAAATGAGAGGGAATATAGGGAAAGTAGATGAGAGGAGAAAGGGATAAGATGATAGGGAATAGGAAAGTAGATGAGAGGAAAAGGGGATGACATAGAGAGGGAATATAGGGAGAGAGTAGATGAGAGGAGATGAGATGAGATGAGAGGGGAATATAGGAAAGTAGATCAGAGGAGAAGGGATAAGATGATAGGGAATATAGGGAGAGAGTAGAGGAAGAGAGGAGATGAGGGAACATAGGGAGAGAGGGATGAGAAGAGAAGTGGAAGAAGATGAGAGGAAGAAAGAGAAGAGGAAGAGAGAGAAGTGGTAGAGAGGAGAGGAGAGGAGAGGAGAGGAGAGGAGAGGAGAGGAGAGGAGAGGAGAGGAGAGGAGAGGAGAGGAGAGGAGAGGAGAGGAGAGGAGAGGAGAGGAGAGGAGAGGAGAGGAGAGGAGAGGAGAGGAGAGGAGAGGAGGGATTGGGTTTTATAGGCTCTTCATGTCACAGTCAGGTGCTTGCGTCAACTCAGAGAAATTTAAGCACCAGCTGAGCTGTTCATCACTCAAACAACAGAGAGAAACAACTCTTACTGTCTTGACATGAATCATGCGTGAGAGATTAATCTCATGCTTTTGCTCTTACATCTAAGCCTCAATCAATACGACTGTATATGAAGTGTTTGCTAACTGGTAAGAACTCAGTGTGTGCGTGTGTTGCTCACTGCCGAATAAGCAAAACTCTCTCTCTCTCACACACACACACACACACACACACACACACACACACACACACACACACACACACACACACACACACACACACACACACACACACACACACACACACACACACACACACACACACACACACACACACACACACACACACACACACACACTCAAAGACAGAAAAACAGAGCAGCTGATTAATTTTGCCCATCCATCAGATGGCAGCTTGTGGTGTTTCTTTTCTTCCTGACTCTGCAGATTGTCCCTGCCTGCCTGTCCCCTGGCTGCCTGTCCCCCTGCCTGCCTGTCCCCCTGCCTGCCTGTCCCGTTGGCTGCCTGTCCTCCTGCCTGCCTGTCCCCCTGGCTGCCTGTCCCCCTGCCTGCCTGTCCCCCTGCCTGCCTGTCCTCCTGCCTGCCTGTCCCCCTGGCTGCCTGTCCCCCTGCCTGCCTGTCCCCTGGCTGCCTGTCCCCCTGCCTGCCTGTCCCCCTGCCTGCCTGTCCCGTTGGCTGCCTGTCCTCCTGCCTGCCTGTCCCGTTGGCTGCCTGTCCTCCTGCCTGCCTGTCCCCCTGGCTGCCTGTCCTCCTGCCTGCCTGTCCCCCTGGCTGCCTGTCCCCCTGCCTGCCTGTCTCCCTGCCTGCCTGTCCCGTTGGCTGCCTGTCCTCCTGCCTGTCTGTCCCCCTGCCTGCCTGTTCCCCTGGCTGCCTGTCCCCCTGGCTGCCTGTCCCTCTGGCTGCCTGTCCCGCCTGCCTGCCTGTTCCCCTGGCTGCCTGTCCCCCTGCCTGCCTGTCCCTCTGGCTGCCTGTCCCCTGCCTGCCTGCGAGGGCTGCAGAGTAATATCGCTGAAGCGATATCCATCAGATGGCAGCTTGTGGTGTTTCTTTCTTCCTGACTCTGCAGATTGTCCCTGCCTGCCTGTCCCCCTGGCTGCCTGTCCCCCTGCCTGCCTGTCCTCCCTGCCTGCCTGTCCCGTTGGCTGCCTGTCCTCCTGCCTGCCTGTCCCCCTGGCTGCCTGTCCCCCTGCCTGCCTGTCCCCCTGCCTGCCTGTCCTCCTGCCTGCCTGTCCCCTGGCTGCCTGTCCCCTGCCTGCCTGTCCCCCTGCCTGCCTGTCCCGTTGGCTGCCTGTCCTCCTGCCTGCCTGTCCTCCTGGCTGCCTGTCCCCTGCCTGCCTGTCCCCTGCCTGCCTGTCCTCCTGCCTGCCTGTCCTCCCTGGCTGCCTGTCTCCCTGCCTGCCTGTCCTCCTGGCTGCCTGTCCCGCCTGCCTGCCTGTCCTCCTGCCTGCCTGTCCCGTGGCTGCCTGTCCTCCTGCCTGCCTGTCCCGTTGCCTGCCTGTCCTCCTGCCTGCCTGTCCCCCTGCCTGCCTGTCCTCCTGCCTGCCTGCCTCCTGGCTGCCTGTCCCCTGCCTGCCTGTCCCCCTGCCTGCCTGTCCCGTTGGCTGCCTGTCCTCCTGCCTGTCTGTCCCTCTGCCTGCCTGTTCCCTGGCTGCCTGTCCCCCTGGCTGCCTGTCCCTCTGCGCTGCCTGTCCCCCTGCCTGCCTGTTCCCCTGCTGCTGCCACTGCCTCCTGCCTGCCTGCCT
>NW_025759199.1:0-4648 GCF_021184085.1 Oncorhynchus gorbuscha | reverse complement strand
AAAGAGGACCCAAAAGCGACTTAACAGAAACAGAGTTTATTTAAATCCAAAACAGGGAATAACAAAAATCCTCTAGTCTGTAGAGGGAATAACTAGAGAAGCGGCCACAGACTGCAGGTCGCTTCGGGTAGGCGCAGGCCGTAGTTGATAGAGCCACCTGCTCACACGCAGCATCTGATGAAGGCAAAAAACACGACAGGACAGGGCGAAACACAATCACAGCATGGTGAATACAAAACAAGGAACCGACGGGACAGGAACGGATCACAAAGGAATAAATAGGGACTCTAATCAGGGGAAAGGATCGGGAACAGGTGTGGGAAGACTAAATGATGATTAGGGGAATAGGAACAGCTGGGAGCAGGAACGGAACGATAGAGAGAAGAGAGAGCGAGAGAGTGAGAGAGGGAGGGGGAGAGAGAGGGATAGAAGGAGGGAAAGAACCAAATAAGACCAGCAGAGGGAAACGAATAGCATGGGGAGCACAGGGACAAGACATGATAATAAATGACAAACATGACAGTACCCCCCACTCACCGAGCGCCTCCTGGCGCACTCGAGGAGGAATCCTGGCGGCAACGGAGGAAATCATCGATGAGTGAACGGTCCAGCACGTCCCGAGACGGAACCCAACTCCTCTCCTCAGGACCGTAACCCTCCCAATCCACTAGGTATTGGTGACCCCGTCCCGAGAACGCATGTCCATGATCTTATGTACCTTGTAAATAGGTGCGCTCTCGACAAGGACGGGAGGGGGAGGGAAGACGAACGGGGGTGCGAAGAAAGGGCTTAACACAGGAGACATGGAAGACAGGATGGACGCGACGAAGATGTCGCGGAAGAAGCAGTCGCACAGCGACAGGATTGACGACCTGGGAGACACGGAACGGACCAATGAACCGCGGAGTCAACTTACGAGAAGCTGTCGTAAGAGGAAGGTTGCGAGTGGAAAGCCACACTCTCTGGCCGCAACAATACCTTGGACTCTTAATCCTGCGTTTATTGGCGGCTCTCACCGTCTGTGCCCTGTAACGGCAAAGTGCAGACCTCACCCTCCTCCAGGTGCGCTCACAACGTTGGACAAACGCTTGAGCGGAGGGAACGCTGGACTCGGCAAGCTGGGATGAGAACAGAGGAGGCTGGTAACCCAGACTACTCTGAAACGGAGATAACCCGGTAGCAGACGAAGGAAGCGAATTGTGAGCGTATTCTGCCCAGGGGAGCTGTTCTGCCCAAGACGCAGGGTTTCTGAAAGAAAGGCTGCGTAGTATGCGACCAATCGTCTGATTGGCCCTCTCTGCTTGACCGTTAGACTGGGGATGAAACCCGGAAGAGAGACTGACGGACGCACCAATCAAACGACAGAACTCCCTCCAAAACTGTGACGTGAATTGCGGGCCTCTGTCTGAAACGGCGTCTAACGGGAGGCCATGAATTCTGAATACATTCTCAATAATGATTTGTGCCGTCTCCTTAGCGGAAGGAAGTTTAGCGAGGGAATGAAATGTGCCGCCTTAGAGAACCTATCGACAACCGTCAGAATCACAGTCTTCCCCGCAGACAAAGGCAGACCGGTAATGAAGTCTAAGGCAATGTGAGACCATGGTCGAGAAGGAATGGGGAGCGGTCTGAGACGACCGGCAGGAGGAGAGTTACCCGACTTAGTCTGCGCGCAGTCCGAACAAGCAGCCACGAAGCGGCGCGTGTCACGCTCCTGAGTCGGCCACCAAAAGCGCTGGCGAATAGACGCAAGAGTGCCTCGAACACCGGGATGACCAGCTAACTTGGCAGAGTGAGCCCACTGAAGAACAGCCAGACGAGTGGAAACAGGAACGAAAAGGAGGTTACTAGGACAAGCGCGCGGCGACGCAGTGTGCGTGAGTGCTTGCTTAACCTGTCTTTCAATTCCCCAGACTGTTAACCCGACAACACGCCCATAAGGAAGAATCCCCTCGGGATCAGTAGAAGCCACAGAAGAACTAAACAGACGGGATAAGGCATCAGGCTTGGTGTTCTTGCTACCCGGACGGTAAGAAATCACAAACTCGAAACGAGCGAAAAACAACGCCCAACGAGCTTGACGGGCATTAAGTCGTTTGGCAGAACGGATGTACTCAAGGTTCTTATGGTCTGTCCAAACGACAAAAGGACAGTCGCCCCCTCCAACCACTGTCGCCATTCGCCTAGGGCTAAGCGGATGGCGAGCAGTTCACGGTTACCCACATCATAGTTGCGCTCAGATGGCGACAGGCGATGAGAAAAATAAGCGCAAGGATGAACCTTATCGTCAGACTGGAAGCGCTGGGATAGAATGGCTCCCACGCCTACCTCTGAAGCGTCAACCTCGACAATGAATTGTCTAGTGACGTCAGGAGTAACGAGGATAGGAGCGGACGTAAAACGTTCTTTTAGAAGATCAAAAGCTCCCTGGGCGGAACCGGACCACTTAAAACACGTCTTGACAGAAGTAAGAGCTGTGAGAGGGGCAGCAACTTGACCGAAATTACGAATGAAACGCCGATAGAAATTAGCGAAACCTAAAAAGCGCTGCAACTCGACACGTGACCTTGGAACGGGCCAATCACTGACAGCTTGGACCTTAGCGGAATCCATCTGAATGCCTTCAGCGGAAATAACGGAACCGAGAAAAGTAACGGAGGAGACATGAAAAGAGCACTTCTCAGCCTTTACGTAGAGACAATTCTCTAAAAGGCGCTGTAGAACACGTCGAACGTGCTGAACATGAATCTCGAGTGACGGAGAAAAAATCAGGATATCGTCAAGATAGACAAAAACAAAAATGTTCAGCATGTCTCTCAGAACATCATTAACTAATGCCTGAAAAACAGCTGGCGCATTGGCGAGACCGAACGGCAGAACCCGGTACTCAAAATGCCCTAACGGAGTGTTAAACGCCGTTTTCCACTCGTCCCCCTCTCTGATGCGCACGAGATGGTAAGCGTTACGAAGGTCCAACTTAGTAAAGCACCTGGCTCCCTGCAGAATCTCGAAGGCTGATGACATAAGGGGAAGCGGATAACGATTCTTAACCGTTATGTCATTCAGCCCTCGATAATCCACGCAGGGGCGCAGAGTACCGTCCTTCTTCTTAACAAAAAGAACCCCGCCCCGGCCGGAGAAGAAGAAGGCACTATGGTACCGGCGTCAAGAGACACAGACAAATAATCCTCGAGAGCCTTACGTTCGGGAGCCGACAGAGAGTATAGTCTACCTCGAGGAGGAGTGGTCCCCGGAAGGAGATCAATACTACAATCATACGACCGGTGAGGAGGAAGGGAGTTGGCTCGGGACCGACTGAAGACCGTGCGCAGATCATGATATTCCTCCGGCACTCCTGTCAAATCGCCAGGTTCCTCCTGAGAAGTAGGGACAGAAGAAACGGGAGGGATGGCAGACATTAAACACTTCACATGACAAGAAACGTTCCAGGATAGGATAGAATTACTAGACCAATTAATAGAAGGATTATGACATACTAGCCAGGGATGACCCAAAACAACAGGTGTAAACGGTGAACGGAAAATCAAAAAAGAAATAGTCTCACTGTGGTTACCAGATACTGTGAGGGTTAAAGGTAGTGTCTCAAATCTGATACTGGGAAGATGACTACCATCTAAGGCGAACATGGGCGTAGGCTTATCTAACTCTCTGAAAGGAATGTCATGTTTCCGAACCCATGCTTCGTCCATGAAACAACCCTCAGCCCCAGAGTCTATCAAGGCACTACATGTAGCACCCGAACCGGTCCAGCGTAGATGGACCGACAAAGTAGTACAGGATCTTGATGGAGAGACTTGAGTAGTTGCGCTCACCTGTAGCCCTCCGCTTACAGATGAGCTCTGGCTTTACTGGACATGAATTAACAAAATGTCCAGCAACTCCTGCAATAGAGGCACAGGCGGTTGGTGATCCTCCGTTCCCTCTCCTTAGTCGAGATGCGAATCCCTCCCAGCTGCATGGGCTCAGTCTCAAAGCCAGAGGAGGGAGATGGTTGCGATGCGGAGCAGGGAAACACCGTTGATGCGAGCTCTCTTCCACGAGCCCGGTGACGAAGATCTACCCGTCGTTCTATGCGGATGGCGAGAGCAATCAAAGAGTCCACATCTGAAGGAACCTCCCGGGAGAGAATCTCATCCTTAACCACTGCGTGGAGTCCCTCCAGAAAACGAGCGAGCAGCGCCGGCTCGTTCCACTCACTAGAGGCAGCAAGAGTGCGAAACTCAATGGAATAATCCGTTATGGACCGTTCACCTTGGCATAAGGAAGCCAGGGCCCTAGAAGCCTCCCCACCAAAAACTGAACGGTCAAAAACCCGAATCATCTCCTCTTTAAAGTTCTGGAATTTGTTAGAGCAATCAGCCCTTGCCTCCCAGATAGCTGTGCCCCATTCTCGAGCCCGGCCAGTAAGGAGTGAAATGACGTAAGCAACCCGAGCTCTCTCTCTAGAGTATGTGTTGGGTTGGAGAGAGAACACAATCTCACACTGCGTGAGAAAGGAGCGGCACTCAGTGGGCTGCCCGGAGTAGCAAGGTGGGTTATTAACCCTAGGTTCTGGAGGCTCGGCAGGCCAGGAAGTAACAGGTGGCACGAGACGTAGACTCTGGAACTGTCCAGAGAGGTCGGAAAC
>NW_025759198.1:0-4649 GCF_021184085.1 Oncorhynchus gorbuscha | reverse complement strand
ATTCTGCAGGAGCCAGGTGCTTTACTAAGTTGGACCTTCGTAACGCTTACCATCTCGTGCGCATCAGAGAGGGGACGAGTGGAAACGGCGTTTAACACTCCGTTAGGGCATTTTGAGTACCGGGTTCTGCCGTTTGGTCTCGCCAATGCGCCAGCTGTTTTTCAGGCATTAGTTAATGATGTTCTGAGAGACATGCTGAACATTTTTGTTTTTGTCTATCTTGACGATATCCTGATTTTTCTCCGTCACTCGAGATTCATGTTCAGCACGTTCGACGTGTTCTACAGCGCCTTTTAGAGAATTGTCTCTACGTAAAGGCTGAGAAGTGCTCTTTTCATGTCTCCTCCGTTACTTTTCTCGGTTCCGTTATTTCCGCTGAAGGCATTCAGATGGATTCCGCTAAGGTCCAAGCTGTCAGTGATTGGCCCGTTCCAAGGTCACGTGTCGAGTTGCAGCGCTTTTTAGGTTTCGCTAATTTCTATCGGGCGTTTCATTCTAATTTCGGTCAAGTTGCTGCCCCTCTCACAGCTCTTACTTCTGTCAAGACGTGTTTTAAGTGGTCCGGTTCCGCCCAGGAGCTTTTGATCTTCTAAAGAACGTTTTACGTCCGCTCCTATCCTCGTTACTCCTGACGTCACTAGACAATTCATTGTCGAGGTTGACGCTTCAGAGGTAGGCGTGGGAGCCATTCTATCCCAGCGCCCAGTCTGACGATAAGGTTCATCCTTGCGCTTATTTTTCTCATCGCCTGTCGCCATCTGAGCGCAACTATGATGTGGTAATCAGTGAACTGCTCGCCATCCGCTTAGCCCTAGGCGAATGGCGACAGTGGTTGAGGGGGCGACCGTTCCTTTTGTCGTTGGACAGACCATAAGAACCTTGAGTACATCCGTTCTGCCAAACGACTTAATGCCCGTCAAGCTCGTTGGGCGTTGTTTTTCGCTCGTTTGAGTTTGTGATTTCTTACCGTCCGGGTAGCAAGAACACCAAGCCTGATGCCTTATCCCGTCTGTTTAGTTCTTCTGTGGCTTCTACTGATCTCGAGGGGATTCTTCCTTATGGGCGTGTTGTCGGGTTGACAGTCTGGGGAATTGAAAGACAGGTTAAGCAAAGCACTCACGCACACTGCGTCGCTCGCTTGTCCTAGTAACCTCCTTTTCGTTCTGTTTCCACTCGTCTGGCTGTTCTTCAGTGGGCTCACTCTGCCAAGTTAGCTGGTCATCCCGGTGTTCGAGGCACTCTTGCGTCTATTCGCCAGCGCTTTTGGTGGCCGACTCAGGAGCGTGACACGCGCCCGTTTCGTGGCTGCGTGTTCAGACTGCGCGCAGAAGAAGTCTGGTAATTTTTTTCTGCTTCTGCTCCTGGTCTTGCTGGGTCTCAGTCTGTTCCCTGCCATCGCATCCTCTCCTGTTCTTGTTCCTGCCCTTGCTGTGTCTCAGTCTGTCCCTAGTTCTCATTTTTTTAGAGTAGTACCCTAGTTTCCCTTTTTATCGTTTTTCGTTACGGTCCTGAGGAGAGGAGTTGGGTTCTTTCTCGGGGCGTGCTGAACCGTTGATCTATGATTTCCTCCGTTGCCCGCCAGTGTTCCTCCTCGAGAGCGCCAGGAGCGCTCGGTGAGTGGGGGGTACTGTCATGTTTTGTCTTATATCATCTTGTCATTTTGCTTTTCCTTCTGTTCGTTTCCCCTGCTGGTCTTATTAGGTTCGTTCCCTTTTCTATCCCTCTCCCCCCTCCCTCTCTCTCCTCTCTCTATCGTTCCGTTCCTGCTCCCAGCTGTTCCTATTCCCCTAATCATCATTTAGTCTTCCCACACCTGTTCCCTGATCCTTTCCCCTGATTAGAGTCCCTATTTATTCCTTTGTGTTCCGTTCCTGTCCCGTCGGTTCCTTGTTTAGTATTCACCATGCTGTGATTGCGTTTCGCCCTGTCCTGTCGTGTTTTTGCTGTGATTGTGTATCGCCCTGTCCTGTCGTGTTTTTTGCCTTCATCAGATGCTGCGTGTGAGCAGGTGTCTCTGTCTACTACGGCCTGCGCCTACCCGGCGACCTGCAGTCTGTGGCCGCTTCTCTTGTTATTCCCTCTACAGACTAGAGGATTTCTGTTATTCCTGTTTGGACTTAAATAAACTCTGTTTCTGTTAAGTCGCTTTTGGGTCCTCTTTCACCTGCATGACAGAGTGGGTAGGGAAGGAGTGAGAGGTTGAGTGGGTAGGGAAGGAGGGGGAGGTTGAGTGGGTAGGGAAGGAGGGGGAGGTTGAGTGGGTAGGGAAGGAGGGGGAGGTTGAGTGGGTAGGGAAGGGGGGTGAGTGGATAGGGAAGGAGGGAGAGGTTGAGTGGGTAGGGAAGGAGGAGGTTGAGTGGGTAGGGAAAGAGTGAGAGGTTGAGTGGGTAGGGAAGGAGGGGAGGTTAGTGGGTAGGGAAGGAGGAGGAGTTGAGTGGGTAGGGAAGGAGGGGAGGTTGAGTGGGTAGGGAAGGAGAGGGTGAGTGGATAGGGAAGGAGGGGGAGAGGTTGAGTGGGTAGGGAAGAGGGAAGGGAGAGGGTGAGGGGTAGGGAAGGAGGAAGGAGAGGTTGAGTGGGTAGGGAAAGGATGGAAGGAGAGGGTGAGTGGGTAGGGAAGAGGAGAGGTTGGAGTGGGTAGGGAAGGAGGGAAGGAGAGGGGGTGAGTGGGTAGGGAAGGAGGAAAGGAGAGGGTGATGGGTAGGGTGAGTGGGTAGGGAAGGAGGGAGGTTGAGTGGTTAGGGGAAGGAGGAGAGGTTGAGGGGTAGGGAAGGAGGAGAGTTGAGTGGGTAGGGAAGGAGGGAGAGGTTGAGTGGGTAGGGAAGGAGGAGAGGTTGAGTGGGTAGGGAAGGAGGGGGAGGAGGGGGAAGGGAGGGAGGGAAAAAGTGGAGCATCATTGGGAAATGGAAAGAGGGATGAGACATGAAGGAGAGAGGAATAAATGAGTGGGGACAGACCCGGCCATTTGAGTGGAATTTGATGTCTGAGTGAGGGAGACTGTTGGAGCTGCAGTACAGATCAGATGAGAACTTTTCTCTACAATGCCACACCACAGAGAGAGAGAGAGAGAGAGAGAGAGAGAGAGAGAGAGAGAGAGAGAGAGAGAGAGAGAGAGAGAGAGAGAGAGAGAGAGAGAGAGAGAGAGAGAGAGAGAGAGAGAGAGAGAGAGAGTAGACACACACAAAGATGAGGGGAGAGTGAAAGAGAGAGAAGCAAAATAAGAATAGAGAAATGATTCCTCTGGATAATTAACCCAACAGAGAGATAAACATGTGTTTGGTCCCTTGTCAAGCTCCTCAAGGGACCAAAAACAAAAGGCATGTTGTTATGTCTATAGGCATTTCAGACATTCATTAGTGACAGTTATTATGACAAGGAAGTGACAATACAGCCGACAACCAGACCGTCCTGTTAAACCACGTTCACTGTCTGGGGTGTGCTGATAACTAGTTGGGTCGCAGGCCATTTCAACCACGCAGATGCCTTTCCGGCCAAAGACTACAGTATCATTACCATAACAACTGTCTGGTGCCAGTGTTAACTAGCCTATGGCAAGCCCGCATGTCGTCTGGTTTGTTTGATAATGCCACAACTCTCAGTGTCTGAACGTATTGTCTTCAAAACCCCTTTTGAATAGAACACCTTCACCGTCAGTGATTCCATCATCATCACCTCAGATTTAAATAGAGGTGTTTTTCACACGACAGGTGGTGTTCTCACATCAGGCGGGGTCCCATCGCCATGTTGGGACTGGGCATGGAGGAGTTCCTTTAAAAAGGTAGAGAACATCACCATGTTGAGACTGGGCATGGAGGAGTTCCTTTAAAAAGGTAGAGAACATCACCATGTTGAGACGGGGCATGGAGGAGTTCCTTTAAAAAGGTAGAGAACATCACCATGTTGAGACGAGGCATGGAGGAGTTCCTTTAAAAAGGTAGAGAACATCACCATGTTGAGACGGGGCATGGAGGAGTTCCTTTAAAAAGGTAGAGAACATCACCATGTTGGGACTGGGTATGGAGGAGTTCCTTTAAAAAGGTAGAGAACATCACCATGTTGGGACTGGGTATGGAGGAGTTCCTTTAAAAAGGTAGAGAACATCACCATGTTGAGACGAGGCATGGAGGAGTTCCTTTAAAAGGTAGAGAACATCACCATGTTGGGACGGGGCATGGAGGAGTTCCTTTAAAAGGTAGAGAACATCACCATGTTGAGACGGGGCATGGAGGAGTTCCTTTAAAAGGTAGAGAACATCACCATGTTGGGACGGGGCATGGAGGAGTTCCTTTAAAAGGTAGAGAACATCACCATGTTGGGACGGGGCATGGAGGAGTTCCTTTAAAAGGTAGAGAACATCACCATGTTGGGACTGGGCATGGAGGAGTTCCTTTAAAAGGTAGAGAACATCACCATGTTGAGACTGAGGCATGGAGGAGTTCCTTTAAAAATGTAGAGAACATCACCATGTTGAGACGAGGCATGGAGAAGTTCCTTTAAAAGGTAGAGAACATCACCATGTTGAGACGGGCATGGAGGAGTTCCTTTAAAAAGGTAGAGAACATCACCATGTTGAGACGGGGCATGGAGGAGTTCCTTTAAAAGGTAGAGAACATCACCATGTTGGGACTGGGTATGGAGGAGTTCCTTTAAAA
>NW_025759197.1:0-4653 GCF_021184085.1 Oncorhynchus gorbuscha | reverse complement strand
GTGTCTGTATCTCTGTAATGTGTCTGTATCTCTGTAATGTGTCTGTATCTCTGTAATGTGTCTGTATCTCTGTAATGTGTCTGTATCTCTGTAATGTGTCAGTATCTCTGCAATGATGTCTGTATCTCTGTAATGTGTCTGTATCTCTGTAATGTGTCTGTATCTCTGTAATGTGTCTCAGTATCTCTGTAATGTGTCTGTATCTCTGCATCATGTCTGTATCTCTGTAATGTGTCTGTATCTCTGTAATGTGTCTGCAACATCTCTGTAATGTGTGTCTGTATCTCTCTGTAATGTGTCTGTATCTCTGCTAATGTCTGTCTGCAACTATGTAATGTGTCTGCCATGTAGTATCCTGCCACGTAGAAGTGTCATGTCTCTCTGTCAATGTGTGTCTGTATCTCTGTAGTGTGTCATGTATCTCTGTACATGAGTCTCTGCATCTCTGCACGTGTGTCTGTATCTCTGTAATGTGTCTGTATCTCTGTAATGTCTGTCTGTTATCCTCTGTAATGTGTCTGTATCTCTGTGTAATGTGTCTGTACTCTGTCTGTATCTCTGTAATGTGTCTATCCTGTAATGTGTCTGTATTCTGTAATGTGTCTGTATCTTGTAATTCTGTAATGTCTGTATTCTGTAATGTGTCTGTATCTCTGTAATGTATCTGTATCTCTGTAATGTGTCTGTAATGTGTCTGTATCTCTGTAACTGTTATGCAGGTGAATGAGGACCCAAAAGCGACTTGGCGAAAACAGAGTCTTTAATCCAGTAAAGTAAAATACAATCAAAAAACACAACTTCCACTCGTAATGACGAGAACCGACTGGAGACTCGATCTTGAACAGCAGGTAGCCTCGGGAAGGCACTTGAACCTAGCAGACTCAGACACCTGCTCACCACGCAGCATCTGAGGGAAACACGACACGACTGGGCGATACACAAACACAGCACGGTGACCAATACATACAAGGATCCGACAGGACAGGAACGGAAAACAAAGGAAGAAATAGGGACTCTAATCAGGGGAAAGGATCGGGAACAGGTGTGGGAAGACTAAATGATTGATTAGGGGAATAGGAACAGCTGGGAGCAGGAACGGAACGATAGAGAGAAGAGAGAGCGAGAGAGTGAGAGAGGGAGGGGGAGAGAGAGGGATAGAAAGAGGGAACGAACCTAATAAGACCAGCAGGGGGAAACGAACAGAAGGGAAAGCATAATGACAAGACAATATATGACAAAACATGACAGTACCCCCCACTCACCGAGCGCCTCCTGGCGCTCTCGAGGAGGAACACTGGCGGCAACGGAGGAAATCATAGATCAAACGGTCCAGCACGTCCCGAGAAAGAACCCAACTCCTCTCCTCAGGACCGTAACGAAAAACGAAAAAAAGGGAAACTAGGGTACTACTCTAAAAAAAAATGAGACACGGGTAGAGAACTGAAAACTTTAGAGCAAACAGGACCAAACAGGCCAGGAGAGTAACAACTAGGGACAGACTGAGACACAGCAAGGGCAGGAACAAGAACAGGAGAGATGCGATGGCAGGGAACAGACTGAGACCCAGCAAGACCAGGAGCAGAAGCAGAAAAATACGCACAAGGGTGGACCCCATCGTCAGTATCGGAGCGCTGGGACAGAATGGCTCCCACGCCCACCCCCGACGCGTCAACCTCAACAAAAACTGTTTAGTGACGTCAGGTGCAACAAGGATAGGAGCGGATGCAAAACGCTTCTTAAAGAGATCAGAACAACAATCATACGACCGGTGAGGAGGAAGGGAGTTGGTTCTGGACCGACTGAAGACCGTGCGCAGACCATGATATTCCTCCGGCACTCCTGTCAAATCACCAGGTTCCTCCTGAGAAGAGGGGACAGAACAAACAGGAGAAATAGCAGACATTAAACACTTCACATGACAAGAAACGCTCCAGGAAAGGACAGAACCACTAGACCAATCAAAAGAAGGATTATGACACACTAGCCAGGGATGACCCAAAACAACAGGTGTAAAAGGTGAACAAAAATCAAAAAAGAAATGGTCTCACTATGGTTACCAGATACAGTGAGGGTTAAAGGTAGTGTTTCATATAATATACTGGGGAGAGGACTACCATCCAAGGCAAACATGACCGTGGGCTCCCTAACTGTCTGAGAGGAATGTCATGTTCCCGCGCCCAGGCTTCGTCCATAAAACAGCCCTCTGCCCCAGAGTCTATTAATGCACTGCAGGATGCTGCCGATCCGGTCCAGCGTAGATGGACCGGTAAAGTAGTACATGTACTTGACGGAGAGGACCGTCTAGTAGCGCTTATCAGTCGCCCTCCGCTTACTGATGAGCTCTGGCCTTTAACTGGACATGAAATGACAAAATGACCAGCGGAACCGCAATAGAGACAGAGGCGGTTGGTGATTCTCCGTTCCCTCTCCTTAGTCGAGATGCGAATACCCCCAGCTGCATGGGCTCAACACCTGAGTCAGTGGGGAAAGACGGTAGTGTCGGAGAGAGGGGAGACACAGTTAACGCGAGCTCTCTTCTATGAGCTCGGTGACGAAGATCTACCCGTCGTTCAATGCGAATAGCGAGTTCAATCAAAGAATCCACGCTGGATGGAACCTCCCGAGAGAGAATCTCATCCTTAACCTTAGCGTGGAGTCCTCCAGAAAACGAGCGAGCAACGCCTGCTCACTGAGTTACTGGAGGCAGCAAGAGTGCGAAACTCTATTGAGTAATCCAGGATCGATTACCTTGACATAGGGAAGACAGGACCAGGAAGCTTCTTTCCCAAAAACTGAGCGATCAAAACCCTTATCATCTCCTCTTTAAAGTTCAGATAATTGTTAGTACACTCAGCGCTTGCCTCCCAGGATAGCTGTGCCCCCACTGCCGAGCCCGACCAGTAAGGAGTGATAAGGACGTAGGGTAATCCGAGCTCTCTCTCTGAGTATGTGTTGGGTTGGAGAGAGAAATTACGATATCACACTGGGTGAGAAAGGAGCCGCACTCAGTGGGCTGCCCAGAATAACAAGGTGGGTTATTAACCCTAGGTTCGGAGGCTCGGAAGAACCGGAAGAAGCAGATGACACACGAGACGAAAGACTCTGATACTGTCTTGAGAGGTCGGAGACCTGAGCGGCCAGGGTCTCAACGGCATGCCGAAAGCAGCAGACAATTCCTGCTCGTGTTCCGAGCATCGCTCCCTGGAACTCGAGAGTAGAGTAGAGAGAATCCATAGTCGCTGGGCTTCTTGGTCGGATCCTTCTGTTATGCAGGTGAATGAGGACCCAAAAGCGACTTGGCGAAAACAGAGTCTTTTTAATCCAGTAAAGTAAAATACAATCAAAAAACACAACTTCCACTCATAATGACGAGAACCGACTGAGACTCGATCTGAACAGCAGGTAGCCTCGGAAGGCACTTGAACCTAGCAGACTCCAGACACCTGCTCACCACGCAGCATCTGAGGGAAACACGACACACGACTGGGCGATACACAAACACAGCACGGTGACCAATACATACAAGGATCCGAAGGTGACAGGAACAGAAAAACAAAGGAAGAAATAGGGACTCTAATCAGGGAAAGGATCGGGGAACAGGTGCGGGAAGACTAAATGATTGATTAGGGGAATAGGAACAGCTGGAGCAGGAACTTGAACGATAGAGAGAAGAGAGAGCGAGAGAGTGAGAGAGAGGGAGGGGGAGAGAGAGGGGATAGAAAGAGGGAACGAACCTAATAAGACCAGCAGGGGAAACGAAACAGAAGGAAAGCATAATGACAAGACAATATATGACAAAACATGACAGTAATGTGTCTGTATCTCTGTAATGTGTCTGTAATGTGTCTGTATCTCTGTAATGTGTCTGTATCTCTGTAATGTGTCTGTATCTCTGTAATGTGTCTGTATCTCTGTAATGTGTCTGTATCTCTGTAATGTGTCTGTATCTATGTAATGTGTCTGTATCTCTGTAATGTAGTCTGTATCTCTGTAATGTGTCTATAATGTGTCTGTATCTATGTAATGTGTCTGTATCTCTGTAATGTGTCTGTATCTCTGTAATGTGTCTGTATCTCTGTAATGTGTCTGTATCTCTTGCAATGTGTCTGCATCTCTGTAATGTGTCCATAATGTATCTGTATCTCTGTAATGTATCTGTATCTCTGTAATGTGTCTGTATCTCTGTAATGTGTCTGTATGTCTACTGTAATGTGTCTGTATCTTTGTAATGCTGTCTGTAATGTGTCTGTATCTCTGTAATGTGTCTGTATCTCTGTAATGTGTCTGCATCTCTGTAATGTGTCTGTATCTCTGTAATGTGTCTGCATGTGTCTGTATCTCTGTAATGTGTCTGTATCTCTGTAATGTGTCTGCATCTCTGTAATGTATCTGTATCTCTGTAATGTGTCTGTATCTCTGTAATGTGCCTGTATCTCTGTAATGTGTCTGTATCTCTGTAATGTGTCTGTATCTCTGTAATGTATCTGTATCTCTGTAATGTGTCTGTATCTCTGTAATGTATCTGTATCTCTGTAATGTGTCTGTATCTCTGTAATGTGTCTGTATCTCTGTAATGTGTCTGTATCTTTGTAATGTCTGTAATGTGTCTGTATCTCTGTAATGTGTCTGTATCTCTGTAATGTGTCTGTATCT
>NW_025759196.1:0-4654 GCF_021184085.1 Oncorhynchus gorbuscha | reverse complement strand
TAAGCAAAGAGAAATAACAGTCCATTACTTTAAGACATGAAGGTCAGTCAATGCTGTCGTGATGCTGTCGTGTAAGTCGCTCTGGATAAGAGCGTCTGCTAAATGAGCGTAAATGTAAATGTAATGTCAATGTGACTTGACTTTAACATCAATCTGAAGACTGCTATTTATCCAATTAAAGCCTCTGGGATATGTGGGACAGTAAAAGTCCCACTCCAGCCAAAAGCCAGATAAAATGCACAGAGTGCCAAATTCAAATAAATTCCTATAAAAATCTAAAAGTGGGTGGGTTATATCCTTCCTGTTTGTGCCCTGTCGGTGTCACCCGGATGGGACCACAGTGTCTCCTGACCCCTCCTGTCTCAGCCTCCAGTATTCATGCTGCAGTAGTTTGTGTCGAGGGGGCTAGGGTCAGTTTGTTATATCTGGAGTACTTCTCCTGTCCTATTCGATTGTCCTGTGTGAATCTAAGTGTCATTTTCTCTAATTCTCTCCTTCTCTCTTTCTCTCTCTCGGAGGACCTGAGCCCCTATGACCATGCCCCAGGACTACCTGACATGATGACTCCTTGCTGTCCCCAGTCCACCTGGCCATTGCTGCTGCTCCAGTTTCAACTGTTCTGCCTTATTATTGATTCGACCATGCTGGTCATTTATGAACATTTGAACATCTTGGCCATGTTCTGTTATAATCTCCCCCGGCACAGCCAGAAGAGGACTATTGCCACACATAGCCTGGTTCCTCTCTAGGTTTCTTCCTAAGTTTTGGCCTTTCTAGGGAGTTTTCCTAGCCACCGTGCTTCTACACCTGCATTGCTTGCTGTTTGGGGTTTTAGGCTGGGTTTCTGTACAGCACTTTGAGATATCAGCTGATATACGAAGGGCTATATAAATACATTTGATTTGATTCATAGCACCATAGTAAACACAAGTGAGAACATTTCAGCCCTGCAGGTGCGACACAACGCAGAAATAAAAATAGAAATCATGCTTCCTTCTTCATTTGGCACTCAATATGTCCCTAAACATCACAAATGGTCCTTTTCTTTGATTAATTCCGTCCATATATATCCAAAATGTCCATTTTATTTGGAGCATTTGATCCAGAAAAACACGGTTCCAACACTTTTAACGTGATGACAAAATATCACAAAAGTTACCTGTAAACTTTACCAAAACATTTCAAACTACTTTTGTAATACAACTTTGGGTCTTTTTTAAAGTAAATAATCGATCAAATTGAAGACGGGATGATCTGTGTTAATACAGGAAGAAAACAAACTCAAGCATGCTTTCTGGTCTTGCCCTCTATCAAACAGTACATGAAGTGACACTTTCGTTCAAGTTGGCCGTACTTCTTCATTACACAAGGAATAACCTCAACCAATTTCTAAAGACTGGTGACACCCAGTGGAAGCAGTAGGAACTGCAAGCAAGTCCTTAGAAATCTGGATTCCCAATGAAAAATAATTGAAAGATAGTGGCTTCAAAAAAACAAATCTGAATGGTTTGTCCTCAGGGTTTCACCTGCTACATAAGTTATGTTATACTCACAGACATGATTCAAACAGTTTTAGAATCTTCAGAGTGTGTTCTATCCAAATATACTAATAACATGCATATATTAGCAGAGGCCTGGTAGCAGCCAGTTACCTTATTCATCAAGCTACTCAATACTGCCCCCAGTCCCAAAGAGGTTCAAGCATTTATTACTTGACATGAAAAATACATAATATGGCATATCTTATCTTCTGGGGATGAGAGTAGCAGGCAGTTGAAATTGGGCATGCTTTTCATCCAAAATTCCAAATGCTGCCCCCTATCCTAGAAAGTTTTAACTAACTATGTTTAATTGTTATGTGATTAAATTAATAATGTAACAATTAATTCATAAGTATCTGAGGCACCACGAGAGCGGTTCTTTAAAGAGTTATCATCTCCCGAATTAAACTCTAAAAGGGCATTACCTATCACATCTATAAACAGTCAACTTATTAATCATAACCTCGTATCATATGACCATTCTGAACAGTCGTTACCTCCTTGGATCTGCAAAAACCAGAGCCTTACTATGATTCAATACTATACAAATTTGTTTAATTATTTATTTACAAGATAATTAAATGGAACACAAGATACACATACACACTCTGCACTAGCTATTGACTGTAATACACTGAAAATAGGTCCCTAGCGGAATGACAACAGTATTGATGCTTTTTAAAGGAGTGACGGAGAGGGAGAGAGAGTACAGAGACACTTAACATTGGTACATTCAGAAACCACTCTCGTCTACAGTAACCACATACTTTGAACACGAACTGCTGCCCACTGAGTAAGAAATCATGAATGTTTTTACGTGAAATGCCTGGGTTTTCTGGGGGTCTCTTGGTGAACAGGGCAGCCTTGGAAAGGGGGTTGGGCCTTTTCATGGCACACTTGTAAGGTTCTAATTGAAGGAAATGGTTACAACAAGTCTTCTACTGTTATCCTTCTTTGTAGTTGTCTGGTAGCCGGGGACTTGTTGTGTAGTCTTGAACCGAACTACAGAGTTGACTTTCCTTCCATTCACTCTTTAAGAGGCTTCTTTGAAGATAGGCTAGCCAAATGTATCGATGGTTTGAGCAGAGTAACAGGATGATCCTACTTAAATTTTGCTTTCAAACAGCTAATCAGCCATGTCAATGATTGTCTGGGAGGTGAGTTTATTGTCTCCACTTTGTGTTGAGATTCAAAATTCAAAACCACTTTAAACGTGCAGCCGCAGTCTCACTCTTTTCTGGTCTAATGTGTTTTTTCTTAACCAATTATGTATATGCTCAAAAGGGGCTCCCTGGCCTCACTCAGGCGGTAACTACTCACTGTGCAAAGTTAGGTTAAAAAAATGATCTCATAGCTTCTCAAATCACATCTCTCTCTTAACAAAAACACGTTCATAATTTGTCATATAACATGCACAACACAGAGTATGGAAACTTCATATATGTAGTGTCTATACTTTCCAAGTTACAGTATTTCCTTTATAACATTTTTAACAACATCACAAAATTACAAACAAAATGACATTAGTGTTCTATTTATCACCTCTGACCATTCCACCCGATTTAAGTCAGAAATATTGTTCCGGTATTCGCTTATGAACGAGTTAGAGTTTCAGCGGGAAAAAGTTTGCTTTGGTGAATCTTGAAAGCGCCGATCTGAATCTTCTCCCTTGATTTACAACAGGCCGGTTGTTAACCCCCCTCATTCTTTCCTTCCCCGCTCTAGGGTGAGAGGGGTCTGATTGAAGTTATTCATTGCATACCTGATTTGACCCATTTGTATTCTCGTGGACAGTCAAGACAATGCGGAACATTTCAAGAACTTTTCAAGTTTCTTCAAGTCCAGAATAGGTTCATGAGAGTTACCAGCACCAGAAGTTGCAGCCTATACAAATTCTTCATCTCAACATCAACTGTTCAGAGGAGACCGTGAATCAGGCCTTCATGGTTGAATTGCTGCAAAGAAACCACTACTAAAGGACACCAATAATAAGAAGAGACTTGATTGGGCAAAGAACACGAGCAATGGACATTAGACCGTGGAAATCTGTCCTTTGGTCTGATGAGTCCAAATTTGAGAGATATTTGGTTCAACTGCCGTGTCTTTGTGAGGCGTAGAGTAGGTGAAAACGGATGATGTCCGATGTGGTTTGTACTGTGAAGCATGGAGGAGGAGGTGTGATGGTGTGGGGGGTCCTTTACTGGTGACACTGTCTGTGATTTATTTAGAATTCAAGGCACACTTAGCCAGCATGGCTACCACAGCATTTGTCAGCGATACACACCATCCCATCTGGTTTGCACTTAGTGGGACTATCATTTTGTTTTTAACAGGGACATTGGCCCAACACTCCTCCAGGCTGTGTACGGGCTATTTCACCAAGAAGGAGAGCGATGGAGTGCTGCATGTAGATGACCTGGCCTGTGCAATCACCCAGGCCTCAAATCAAATTGAGATGGTTTGGGATGAGTTGGACCTCAGAGTGAAGGAAAAGCAGCCAACAATTACTCCAAAATGTGGAACTCAGAATGCGAAGCTGCCATCAATGCGAAGGGTGGCTACTTTGAAGAATCTCAAATCTAAAATATATTTTGATCTGTTTAATAACACTTTTTTGGTTACTACATGATTCCATATGTGTTATCTCATAGTTTTGATGTCTTCACTACAATGTACACTACCGTTCAAAAGTTTGGGGTCACTTCAAGATGTCCTTGTTTTTGAAAGAAAATATAATTCTTTGTCCATTAAAATAATATAAAATTGATCAGAAATACAGTGTAGACATTGCAAATGTTGTAAATGACTTTTGTTATCATTTTAAAAGGTCAATTGATCATTAGAAAACCTTGTTGCAATTATATTAGCACAGCTGAAAACTGTTGTTCTGATTAAAGAATCAATAAATCTGACCTTCTTTAGACTAATTGAGTGTCTGGAGCATCAGCATTTGTGGGTTCGATTTCAGGCTCAAAGTGGCCAGAAACAAATAACTTTCTTCTGAAACTAGTCAGTCTATTCTTGTTCTGAGAAATTAAGGCCATTCCATGTGTCACGCCTTGGTCATTGTATCTTGTGTTTTTGTTATATGTTTGGGTAGGCCAGGGTGTGAC
>NW_025759195.1:0-4654 GCF_021184085.1 Oncorhynchus gorbuscha | reverse complement strand
CGTTACTTACTGCATGTGTCAAAAAGGATAACAACTACGCTATGTTTCCGCCCCGGTTTCGAACCAGGGACCTTTCGTGTAAAGCGAACGTGATAACCACTACACTACAGAAACTGCTGCTATATTATCAGCAAGGAGTAACCCGAGTTTTACATATATTCATTTCATTCCAACATCATGTATTCAAAAATTCCAAAATAAGGCAGAGACCTTTAAAATTATTCATGAACAACTATCTCTGTTACAAATACAGTACTTACTGGTCATTTGTCAAAATAGGACTGTTCTCCGCCTGCATGTTCGAACCAGGGACCATTCGCGTGTTAAAGCAAACTTGATAACTACTAAACTAGAGAAACTGCTGCTGGAATTACTACTGTGTAGTAAACCAAATTGTACAGATATTCATCGCACGAATACGAAATTCCAACATCATGCATTCATGAAAATTCTCTGTTACAAATACAGTACTTCTCACATGTGTCAGAGACCTCTGTTTCCAAAATAAGGTATTCATGAAAGCAACTCATCTCTTTTATAAAAACGTTACTTACTGCATGTGTCAAAAAGGATAACAACTACGCTATGTTTGCGCCCGGTTTCGAACCAGGGACCTTTCGCATGTAAAGCGAACGTGATAACCACTACACTACAGAAACTGCTGCTACTATTATCAGCAAGGAGTAACCCGAGTTTTACATATATTCATCGCACGAATACGAAATTCCAACATCATGCATTCATGAAAATTCTCTGTTACAAATACAGTACTTCTCACATGTGTCAGAGACCTCTGTTTCCAAAATAAGGTATTCATGAAAGCAACTCATCTCTTTTATAAAAACGTTACTTACTGCATGTGTCAAAAGGATAACAACTACGCTATGTTTGCACCCGGTTTTGAACCAGGGACCTTTCGCATGTAAAGCAAACGTGATAACCACTACACTACAGAAACTGCTGCTACTATTATCAGCAAGGAGTACCCGAGTTTACAGATATTCATTGCATGTATTCAAATTTCCAAAATAAGGCATTTATTAGAACAACTATTCTCTGTTAAATACAGTACTTACTGCACTGGATTTGTCATAGAGAACTGTTTCCCAGAAACCGCTGCAAACTTGATAACTACTAAACTAGAGAAACTGCTGCTGGAATTACTACTGTGTAAACCAAATTGTACAGATATTCAGTTTTCCAAATAATGCATTTATGAAAATTATCTGTTACAAATACAGTAAATCAAATCAAATCAAATCAAATTTATTTATATAGCCCTTCGTACATCAGCTGATATCTCAAAGTGCTGTACAGAAACCCAGCCTAAAACCCCAAACAGCAAACAATGCAGGTGTAAAAGCACGGTGGCTAGGAAAAACTCCCTAGAAAGGCCAAAACCTAGGAAGAAACCTAGAGAGGAACCGGGCTATGTGGGGTGGCCAGTCCTCTTCTGGCTGTGCCGGGTAGAGATTATAACAGAAAATGACCAAGATGTTCAAATGTTCATAAATGACCAGCATGGTCAAATAATAATAAGGCAGAACAGTTGAAACTGGAGCAGCAGCACAGTCAGGTGGACTGGGGACAGCAAGGAGCCATCATGTCAGGTAGTCCTGGGGCACGGTCCTAGGGCTCAGGTCCTCCGAGAGAGAGAAAGAAAGAGAGAATTAGAGAGAGCATATGTGGGGTGGCCAGTCCTCTTCTGGCTGTGCCGGGTGGAGATTATAACAGAACGTGGCCAAGATGTTCAAATGTTCATAAATGACCAGCATGGTTGAATAATAGTAAGGCAGAACAGTTGAAACTGGAGCAGGAGCATGGCCAGGTGGACTGGGGACAGCAAGGAGTCCTCATGTCAGGTAGTCCTGGGACATGGTCCTAGGGCCCAGGCCAGTTGAAACTGGAGCAGCAGCATGGCCAGGTGGACTGGGGACAGCAAGGAGTCATCATGTCAGGTAGTCCTGGGGCATGGTTCTAGGGCTCAGGTCCTCCGAGAGAGAGAAAGAAGGAGAGAAGGAGAGAATTAGAGAACGCACACTTAGATTTACACAGGACACCGAATAGGACAGGAGAAGTACTCCAGATAAACAAACTGACCCTAGCCCCGACACATAAACTACTGCAGCATAAATACTGGAGGCTGAGACAGGAGGGGTCAGGAGACACTGTGGCCCCATCCGAGGACACCCCGGACAGGGCCAAACAGGAAGGATATAACCCCACCCACTTTGCCAAAGCACAGCCCCACACCACTAGAGGGAAATCTACAACCACCAACTTACCATCCTGAGACAAGGCCGAGTATAGCCCACAAAGATCTCCGACACGGTACAACCCAAGGGGGGGGGAACCCAGACAGGCCGACCACAACAGTGAATCAACCCACCCAGGTGACGCACCCCCAGGGACGGCACGAGAGAGCCCCAGCAAGCCAGTGACTCAGCCCCGTAACAGGGTTAGAGGCAGAGAATCCCAGTGGAAAAAGGGGAACCGGCCAGGCAGAGACAGCAAGGGCGGTTCGTTGCTCCAGAGCCTTTCCGTTCACCTTCCCACCTCCTGGGCCAAGAGATGAGTCTTCAGTAAAGACTTAAAGGTTGAGACCGAGTTTGCGTCTCTGACATGGGTAGGCAGACCGTTCCATAAAAATGGAGCTCTATAGGAGAAAGCCCTGCCTCCAGCTGTTTGCTTAGAAATTCTAGGGACAATTAGGAGGCCTGCGTCTTGTGACCGTAGCGTACGTATAGGTATGTACGGCAGGACCAAATCAGAGAGGTAGGTAGAGCAAGCCCATGTAATGCTTTGTAGGTTAGCAGTAAACCTTGAAATCAGCCCTGCTTTGACAGGAAGCCAGTGTAGAGAGGCTAGCACTGGAGAATATAGATCAAATTTTTTGGTTCTAGTCAGGATTCTAGCAGTGTCGTATTTAGCACTAACTGAAGTTTATTTAGTGCTTTATCCGGTAGCCGGAAAATAGAGCATTGCAGTAGTCTAACCTAGAAGTGACAAAAGCATGGATTAATTTTTTCTGCATCATTTTTGGACAGAAAGTTTCTGATTTTTGCAATGTTACGTAGATGGAAAGCAAAGCTGTCCTCTCGAAATGGTCTTGGATATGTTCTTCAAAAGAGAGATCAGGGTCCAGAGTAACGCCGAGGTCCTTCACAGTTTTATTTGAGACGACTGTACAACCATTAAGATTAATTGTCAGATTCAACAGAAGATCTCTTTGTTTCTTGGGACCTAGAACAAGCATCTCTGTTTTGTCCGAGTTTAATAGTAGAAAGTTTGCAGCCATCCACTTCCTTATGTCTGAAACACATGCTTCTAGCGAGGGCAATTTTGGTGCTTCACCATGTTTCATTGAAATGTACAGCTGTGTGTCATCCGCATAGCAGTGAAAGTTTACATTATGTTTTCGAATAACATCCCCAAGAGGTAAAATATATAGTGAAAACAATAGTGGTCCTAAAACAGAACCTTGAGGAACACCGAAATGTACAGTTGATTTGTCAGAGGACAAACCATTCACAGAGACAAACTGATATCTTTCCGACAGATAAGACCTAAACCAGGCCAGAACATGTCCGTGTAGACCAATTTGGGTTTCCAATCTCTCCAAAAGAATGTGGTGATCGATGGTATCAAAAGCAGCACTAAGGTCTAGGAGCACGAGGACAGATGCAGAGCCTCGGTCCGATGCCATCAAAATGTCATTTACCACCTTCACAAGTGCCGTCTCAGTGCTATGATGGGGTCTAAAACCAGACTGAAGCATTTCGTATACATTGTTTGTCTTCAGGAAGGCAGTGAGTTGCTGCGCAACAGCCTTCTCTAAAATCTTTGAGAGGAATGGAAGATTCGATATAGGCCGATAGTTTTTATATTTTCTGGGTCAAGGTTTGGCTTTTTCAAGAGAGGCTTTATTACTGCCACTTTTAGTGAGTTTGGTACACATCCAGTGGATAGAGAGCCGTTTATTATGTTCAACATAGGAGGGCCAAGCACAGGAAGCAGCTCTTTCAGTAGTTTAGTTGGAATAGGGTCCAGTATACAGCTTGAAGGTTTAGAGGCCATGATTATTTTCATCATTGTGTCAAGAGATATAGTACTAAAACACTTGAGCGTCTCTCTTGATCCTAGGTCCTGGCAGAGTTGTGCAGACTCAGGACAACTGAGGTTTGGAGGAATACGCAGGTTTAAAGAGGAGTCCGTAATTTGCTTTCTAATAATCATAATCTTTTCCTCAAAGAAGTTCATGAATTTATCACTGCTAAAGTGCAAGTCATCCTCTCTTGGGGAATGCTGCTTTTTAGTTAGCTTTGCCACAGTATCAAAAAGGAATTTCGGATTGTTCTTATTTTCCTCAATTAAGTTAGAAAAATAGGACGATCGAGCAGCAGTAAGGGCTCTTCGGTACTGCACGGTACCATCCTTCCAAGCTAGTCGGAAGACTTCCAGTTTGGTGTGGCGCCATTTCCGTTCCAATTTTCTGGAAGCTTGCTTCAGAGCTCGGGTATTTTCTGTGTACCATGGAGCTAGTTTCTTATGAGACATTTTTTTAGTTTTTAGGGGTGCAACTGCATCTAGGGTATTGCGCAAGGTTAAATTAAAAACGTTACTTACTGCATGTGTCAAAAAGGATAACCACTAC
>NW_025759194.1:0-4655 GCF_021184085.1 Oncorhynchus gorbuscha | reverse complement strand
AGATTATAACAGAAAATGACCAAGATGTTCAAATGTTCATAAATGACCAGCATGGTCAAATAATAATAAGGCAGAACAGTTGAAACTGGAGCAGCAGCACAGTCAGGTGGACTGGGGACAGCAAGGAGCCATCATGTCAGGTAGTCTGGGGCACGGTCCTAGGGCTCAGGTCCTCCGAGAGAGAGAAAGAAAGAGAGAATTAGAGAGAGCATATGTGGGGTGGCCAGTCCTCTTCTGGCTGTGCCGGGTGGAGATTATAACAGAACGTGGCCAAGATGTTCAAATGTTCATAAATGACCAGCATGGTTGAATAATAGTAAGGCAGAACAGTTGAAACTGGAGCAGGAGCATGGCCAGGTGGACTGGGGACAGCAAGGAGTCCTCATGTCAGGTAGTCCTGGGACATGGTCCTAGGGCCCAGGCCAGTTGAAACTGGAGCAGCAGCATGGCCAGGTGGACTGGGGACAGCAAGGAGTCATCATGTCAGGTAGTCCTGGGGCATGGTTCTAGGGCTCAGGTCCTCCGAGAGAGAAAGAAGGAGAGAAGGAGAGAGAATTAGAGAACGCACACTTAGATTTACACAGGACACCGAATAGGACAGGAGAAGTACTCCAGATAAACAAACTGACCCTAGCCCCCGACACATAAACTACTGCAGCATAAATACTGGAGGCTGAGACAGGAGGGTCAGGAGACACTGTGGCCCCATCCGAGGACACCCCGGACAGGGCCAAACAGGAAGGATATAACCCCACCCACTTTGCCAAAGCACAGCCCCCACACCACTAGAGGGAAATCTACAACCACCAACTTACCATCCTGAGACAAGGCCGAGTATAGCCCACAAAGATCTCCGACACGGTACAACCCAAAGGGGGGGGGGAACCCAGACAGGCCGACCACAACAGTGAATCAACCCACCCAGGTGACGCACCCCCAGGGACGGCACGAGAGAGCCCCAGCAAGCCAGTGACTCAGCCCCGTAACAGGGTTAGAGGCAGAGAATCCCAGTGGAAAAAGGGGAACCGGCCAGGCAGAGACAGCAAGGGCGGTTCGTTGCTCCAGAGCCTTTCCGTTCACCTTCCCACTCCTGGGCCAGACTACACTCAATCATATGACCCACTGAAGAGATGAGTCTTCAGTAAAGACTTAAAGGTTGAGACCGAGTTTGCGTCTCTGACATGGGTAGGCAGACCGTTCCATAAAATGGAGCTCTATAGGAGAAAGCCCTGCCTCCAGCTGTTTGCTTAGAAATTCTAGGGACAATTAGGAGGCCTGCGTCTTGTGACCGTAGCGTACGTATAGGTATGTACGGCAGGACCAAATCAGAGAGGTAGGTAGGAGCAAGCCCATGTAATGCTTTGTAGGTTAGCAGTAAAACCTTGAAATCAGCCCTTGCTTTGACAGGAAGCCAGTGTAGAGAGGCTAGCACTGGAGTAATATGATCAAATTTTTTGGTTCTAGTCAGGATTCTAGCAGCCGTATTTAGCACTAACTGAAGTTTATTTAGTGCTTTATCCGGGTAGCCGGAAAATAGAGCATTGCAGTAGTCTAACCTAGAAGTGACAAAAGCATGGATTAATTTTTCTGCATCATTTTTGGACAGAAAGTTTCTGATTTTTGCAATGTTACGTAGATGGAAAAAAGCTGTCCTCGAAATGGTCTTGATATGTTCTTCAAAAGAGAGATCAGGGTCCAGAGTAACGCCGAGGTCCTTCACAGTTTTATTTGAGACGACTGTACAACCATTAAGATTAATTGTCAGATTCAACAGAAGATCTCTTTGTTTCTTGGGACCTAGAACAAGCATCTCTGTTTTGTCCGAGTTTAATAGTAGAAAGTTTGCAGCCATCCACTTCCTTATGTCTGAAACACATGCTTCTAGCGAGGGCAATTTTGGTGCTTCACCGTGTTTCATTGAAATGTACAGCTGTGTGTCATCCGCATAGCAGTGAAAGTTTACATTATGTTTTCGAATAACATCCCCAAGAGGTAAAATATATAGTGAAAACAATAGTGGTCCTAAAACAGAACCTTGAGGAACACCGAAATGTACAGTTGATTTGTCAGAGGACAAACCATTCACAGAGACAAACTGATATCTTTCCGACAGATAAGACCTAAACCAGGCCAGAACATGTCCGTGTAGACCAATTTGGGTTTCCAATCTCTCCAAAAGAATGTGGTGATCGATGGTATCAAAAGCAGCACTAAGGTCTAGGAGCACGAGGACAGATGCAGAGCCTCGGTCCGATGCCATCAAATGTCATTTACCACCTTCACAAGTGCCGTCTCAGTGCTATGATGGGGTCTAAAACCAGACTGAAGCATTTCGTATACATTGTTTGTCTTCAGGAAGGCAGTGAGTTGCTGCGCAACAGCCTTCTCTAAAATCTTTGAGAGGAATGGAAGATTTGATATAGGCCGATAGTTTTTATATTTTCTGGGTCAAGGTTTGGCTTTTTCAAGAGAGGCTTTATTACTGCCACTTTTAGTGAGTTTGGTACACATCCAGTGGATAGAGAGCCGTTTATTATGTTCAACATAGGAGGGCCAAGCACAGGAAGCAGCTCTTTCAGTAGTTTAGTTGGAATAGGGTCCAGTATACAGCTTGAAGGTTTAGAGGCCATGATTATTTTCATCATTGTGTCAAGAGATATAGTACTAAAACACTTGAGCGTCTCTCTTGATCCTAGGTCCTGGCAGAGTTGTGCAGACTCAGGACAACTGAGGTTTGGAGGAATACGCAGGTTTAAAGAGGAGTCCGTAATTTGCTTTCTAATAATCATAATCTTTTCCTCAAAGAAGTTCATGAATTTATCACTGCTAAAGTGCAAGTCATCCTCTCTTGGGGAATGCTGCTTTTTAGTTAGCTTTGCCACAGTATCAAAAAGGAATTTTTGGATTGTTCTTATTTTCCTCAATTAAGTTAGAAAAATAGACGATCGAGCAGCAGTAAGGGCTCTTCGGTACTGCACGTACCATCCTTCCAAGCTAGTCGGAAGACTTCCAGTTTGGTGTGGCGCCATTTCCGTTCCAATTTTCTGGAAGCTTGCTTCAGAGCTCGGGTATTTTCTGTGTACCATGGAGCTAGTTTCTTATGAGACATTTTTTAGTTTTTAGGGGTGCAACTGCATCTAGGGTATTGCGCAAGGTTAAATTGAGATCCTCAGTTAGGTGGTTAACGGATTTTGTCCTCTGGCGTCCTTGGGTAGGCAGAGGGAGTCTGGAAGGGCATCAAGGAATCTTTGTGTTGTCTGTGAATTTATAGCACGACTTTTGATGTTCCTTGGTTGGGGTCTGAGCAGATTATTTGTTGCAATTGCAAACGTAATAAAATGGTGGTCTGATAGTCCAGGATTATGAGGAAAAACATTAAGATCCACAACATTTATTCCATGGGACAAAACTAGGTCCAGCGTATGACTGTGAGAGTGAGTGGGTCCAGAGACATGTTGGACAAAACCCACTGAGTCGATGATGGCTCCAAAAGCCTTTTGGAGTGGGTCTGTGGACTTTTCCATGTGAATATTAAAGTCACCAAAGATTAGAATATTATCTGCAATGACTACAAGGTCTGATAGGAATTCAGGAACTCAGTGAGAACGCTGTATATGGCCCAGGAGGCCTGTAAACAGTAGCTATAAAAAGTGATTGAGTAGGCTGCATAGATTTCATGACTAGAAGCTCAAAAAGACGAAAACGTCATTTTTTTTTTGTAAATTGAAATTTGCTATCGTAAATGTTAGCAACACCTCCGCTTTTGCGGGATGCACGGGGATATGGTCACTAGTGTAGCCAGGAGGTGAGGCCTCATTTAACACAGTAAATTCATCAGGCTTAAGCCATGTTTCAGTCAGGCCAATCACATCAAGATTATGATCAGTGATTAGTTCATTGACTATAATTGCCTTTGAAGTAAGGGATCTAACATTAAGTAGCCCTATTTTGAGATGTGAGGTATCATGATCTCTTTCAGTAATGACAGGAATGGAGGTGGTCTTTATCCTAGTGAGATTGCTAAGGCGAACACCGCCATGTTTAGTTTTGCCCAACCCAGGTCGAGGCACAGACACGGTCTCAATGGTGATAGCTAAGCTGACTACACTAACTATGCTAGTGGCAGACTCCACTATGCTGGCAGGCTGGCTAATAGCCTGCTGCCTGGCCTGCACCCTTTCATTGTGGAGCTAGAGGAGTTAGAGCCCTGTCTATGTTGGCAGATAAGATGAGAGCACCCCTCCAGCTAGGATGGAGTCCGTCACTCCCTCAGCAGGTCAGGCTTGGTCCTGTTTGTGGCGAGTCCCAGAAAGAGGGCCAATTATCTACAAATTCTATCTTTTGGGAGGGCAGAAAACAGTTTTCAACCAGTTGAGTTGTGAGACTCTCTCTTTGTAAGAGCTCATCACTCCCCCTAACTGGGAGGGGGCCAGAACAATTACTCGATGCCGACACATCTTTCTAGCTGATATGCACGCAGAAGCTATGTTGCGCTTGGTGATCTCTGACTGTTTCATCCTAACATCGTTGGTGCCGACGTGGATAACAATATCTCTATACTCTCTACACTCGCCAGTTTTAGCTTTAGCCAGCACCATCTTCAGATTATTGCCCTAACGGTGCGTCTGAAGCTGGGCTTGCAGTACAGCTATCCT
>NW_025759193.1:0-4655 GCF_021184085.1 Oncorhynchus gorbuscha | reverse complement strand
CTAATCAGGGAAAGGATCGGGAACAGGTGTGGGAAGACTAAATGATGATTAGGGGAATAGGAACAGCTGGGAGCAGGAACGGAACGATAGAGAGAAGAGAGAGCGAGAGAGTGAGAGAGGGAGGGGGAGAGAGAGGGATAGAAAGAGGGAAAGAACCAAATAAGACCAGCAGAGGGAAACGAATAGAATGGGGAGCACAGGGACAAGACATGATAATAAATGACAAACATGACAGTACCCCCCACTCACCGAGCGCCCCTGGCGCACTCGAGGAGGAATCCTGGCGGCAACGGAGGAAATCATCGATGAGTGAACGGTCCAGCACGCCCCGAGACGGAACCCAACTCCTCTCCTCAGGACCGTAACCCTCCCAATCCACTAGGTATTGGTGACCCCGTCCCCGAGAACGCATGTCCATGATCTTATGTACCTTGTAAATAGGTGCGCTCTCGACAAGGACGGGAGGGGGGAGGGAAGACGAACGGGGGTGCGAAGAAAGGGCTTAACACAGGAGACATGGAAGACAGGATGGACGCGACGAAGATGTCGCGGAAGAAGCAGTCGCACAGCGACAGGATTGACGACCTGGGAGACACGGAACGGACCAATGAACCGCGGAGTCAACTTACGAGAAGCTGTCGTAAGAGGAAGGTTGCGAGTGGAAAGCCACACTCTCTGGCCGCAACAATACCTTGGACTCTTAATCCTGCGTTTATTGGCGGCTCACAGTCTGTGCCCTGTAACGGCAAAGTGCAGACCTCACCTCCTCCAGGTGCGCTCACAACGTTGGACAAACGCTTGAGCGGAGGGAACGCTGGACTCGGCAAGCTGGGATGAGAACAGAGGAGGCTGGTAACCCAGACTACTCTGAAACGGAGATAACCCGGTAGCAGACGAAGGAAGCGAATTGTGAGCGTATTCTGCCCAGGGGAGCTGTTCTGCCCAAGACGCAGGGTTTCTGAAAGAAAGGCTGCGTAGTATGCGACCAATCGTCTGATTGGCCCTCTCTGCTTGACCGTTAGACTGGGGATGAAACCCGGAAGAGAGACTGACGGACGCACCAATCAAACGACAGAACTCCCTCCAAAACTGTGACGTGAATTGCGGGCCTCTGTCTGAAACGGCGTCTAACGGGAGGCCATGAATTCTGAATACATTCTCAATAATGATTTGTGCCGTCTCCTTAGCGGAAGGAAGTTTAGCGAGGGGAATGAAATGTGCCGCCTTAGAGAACCTATCGACAACCGTCAGAATCACAGTCTTCCCCCGCAGACAAAGGCAGACCGGTAATGAAGTCTAAGGCAATGTGAGACCATGGTCGAGAAGGAATGGGGAGCGGTCTGAGACGACCGGCAGGAGGAGAGTTACCCGACTTAGTCTGCGCGCAGTCCGAACAAGCAGCCACGAAACGGCGCGTGTCACGCTCCTGAGTCGGCCACCAAAAGCGCTGGCGAATAGACGCAAGAGTGCCTCGAACACCGGGATGACCAGCTAACTTGGCAGAGTGAGCCCACTGAAGAACAGCCAGACGAGTGGAAACAGGAACGAAAAGGAGGTTACTAGGACAAGCGCGCGGCGACGCAGTGTGCGTGAGTGCTTGCTTAACCTGTCTTTCAATTCCCCAGACTGTTAACCCGACAACACGCCCATAAGGAAGAATCCCCTCGGGATCAGTAGAAGCCACAGAAGAACTAAACAGACGGGATAAGGCATCAGGCTTGGTGTTCTTGCTACCCGGACGGTAAGAAATCACAAACTCGAAACGAGCGAAAAACAACGCCCAACGAGCTTGACGGGCATTAAGTCGTTTGGCAGAACGGATGTACTCAAGGTTCTTATGGTCTGTCCAAACGACAAAAGGAACGGTCGCCCCTCCAACCACTGTCGCCATTCGCCTAGGGCTAAGCGGATGGCGAGCAGTTCACGGTTACCCACATCATAGTTGCGCTCAGATGGCGACAGGCGATGAGAAAAATAAGCGCAAGGATGAACCTTATCGTCAGACTGGAAGCGCTGGGATAGAATGGCTCCCACGCCTACCTCTGAAGCGCCAACCTCGACAATGAATTGTCTAGTGACGTCAGGAGTAACGAGGATAGGAGCGGACGTAAAACGTTCTTTAGAAGATCAAAAGCTCCCTGGGCGGAACCGGACCACTTAAAACACGTCTTGACAGAAGTAAGAGCTGTGAGAGGGGCAGCAACTTGACCGAAATTACGAATGAAACGCCGATAGAAATTAGCGAAACCTAAAAAGCGCTGCAACTCGACACGTGACCTTGGAACGGGCCAATCACTGACAGCTTGGACCTTAGCGGAATCCATCTGAATGCCTTCAGCGGAAATAACGGAACCGAGAAAAGTAACGGAGGAGACATGAAAAGAGCACTTCTCAGCCTTTACGTAGAGACAATTCTCTAAAAGGCGCTGTAGAACACGCGAACGTGCTGAACATGAATCTCGAGTGACGGAGAAAAATCAGGATATCGTCAAGATAGACAAAAACAAAAATGTTCAGCATGTCTCTCAGAACATCATTAACTAATGCCTGAAAAACAGCTGGCGCATTGGCGAGACCGAACGGCAGAACCCGGTACTCAAAATGCCCTAACGGAGTGTTAAACGCCGTTTTCCACTCGTCCCCCTCTGATGCGCACGAGATGGTAAGCGTTACGAAGGTCCAACTTAGTAAAGCACCTGGCTCCCTGCAGAATCTCGAAGGCTGATGACATAAGGGGAAGCGGATAACGATTCTTAACCGTTATGTCATTCAGCCCTCGATAATCCACGCAGGGGCGCAGAGTACCGTCCTTCTTTTAACAAAAAGAACCCCGCCCGGCCGGAGAAGAAGAAGGCACTATGGTACCGGCGTCAAGAGACACAGACAAATAATCCTCGAGAGCCTTACGTTCGGGAGCCGACAGAGAGTATAGTCTACCTCGAGGAGGAGTGGTCCCCGGAAGGAGATCAATACTACAATCATACGACCGGTGAGGAGGAAGGGAGTTGGCTCGGGACCGACTGAAGACCGTGCGCAGATCATGATATTCCTCCGGCACTCCTGTCAAATCGCCAGGTTCCTCCTGAGAAGTAGGGACAGAAGAAATGGGAGGGATGGCAGACATTAAACACTTCACATGACAAGAAACGTTCCAGGATAGGATAGAATTACTAGACCAATTAATAGAAGGATTATGACATACAAGCCAGGGATGACCCAAAACAACAGGTGTAAACGGTGAACGGAAAATCAAAAAGAAATAGTCTCACTGTGGTTACCAGATACTGTGAGAGTTAAAGGTAGTGTCTCAAATTTGATACTGGGAAGATGACTACCATCTAAGGCAAACATGGGCGTAGGCCTGTCTAACGGTCTGAAAGGAATGTTATGTTTCCGAGCCCATGCTTCGTCCATGAAACAACCCTCAGCCCCAGAGTCAATCAAAGCACTGCATGTAGCACCCGAACCGGTCCAGCGTAGATGGACCGACATAGTAGTACAAGATCTAGATGAAGGGACCTGAGTAGTAGCGCTCACCAGTAGCCCTCCGCTTACTGATGGGCTCTGGCCTCTTACTGGACATGAATTAACAAAATGTCCAGCAACTCCGCAATAGAGGCACAGGCGGTTGGTGATCCTCCGTTCCCTCTCCTTATTCGAGATGCGAATCCCTCCCAGCTGCATGGGCTCAGTCTCAAAGCCAGAGGAGGGAGATGGTTGCGATGCGGAGCAGGGAAACACCGTTGATGCGAGCTCTCTTCCACGAGCCCGGTGACGAAGATCTACCCGTCGTTCTATGCGGATGGCGAGAGCAATCAAAGAGTCCACATCTGAAGGAACCTCCCGGGAGAGAATCTCATCCTTAACCACTGCGTGGAGTCCCTCCAGAAAACGAGCGAGCAGCGCCGGCTCGTTCCACTCACTAGAGGCAGCAAGAGTGCGAAACTCAATGGAATAATCCGTTATGGACCGTTCACCTTGGCATAAGGAAGCCAGGGCCCTAGAAGCCTCCCCACCAAAAACTGAACGGTCAAAAACCCGAATCATCTCCTCTTTAAAGTTCTGGAATTTGTTAGAGCAATCAGCCCTTGCCTCCCAGATAGCTGTGCCCCATTCTCGAGCCCGGCCAGTAAGGAGTGAAATGACGTAAGCAACCCGAGCTCTCTCTAGAGTATGTGTGGGTTGGAGAGAGAACACAATCTCACACTGCGTGAGAAAGGAGCGGCACTCAGTGGGCTGCCCGGAGTAGCAAGGTGGGTTATTAACCCTAGGTTCTGGAGGCTCGGCAGGCCAGGAAGTAACAGGTGGCACGAGACGTAGACTCTGGAACTGTCCAGAGAGGTCGGAAACCTGAGCGGCCAGGTTCTCCACGGCATGGCGAGCAGCAGACAATTCCTGCTCGTGTCTGCCGAGCATGGCTCCTTGATCTCGACGGCAGTGTAACGAGCGTCTGAAGTCGCTGGGTCCATTCCTTGGTCGGTTCCTTCTGTCATGCAGGTGAAAGAGGACCCAAAAGCGACTTAACAGAAACAGAGTTTATTTAAGTCCAAAACGGAATAACAGAAATCCTCTAGACTTGTAGAGGGGAAACAACTGGAGAAGCGGCCACAGACTGCAGGTCGCTTCGGGTAGGCGCAGGCCGTAGTCGACAGAGA
>NW_025759192.1:0-4655 GCF_021184085.1 Oncorhynchus gorbuscha | reverse complement strand
ACCATGTCCAGATAGCACCATGTCCAGATAGCATGACCATGTCCAGATAGCACCATGTCCAGATACCATTACCTGATAGCACCATTCCCAGATATCATGACCATATCCAGATAGCATGACCATGCCCAGATAGCACCATGTCCAGATAGCATGACCATGTCCAGATAGCATGACCATGTCAAGATAGCATGACCATGTCCAGATAGCATGACCATGTCCAGATAGCTTCATGTCCAGATACCATTACCAGATAGCACCATGTCCAGATAGCATGACCATGTCCAGATAGCACCATGTCCAGATAGCACCATGTCCAGATTGCACCATGTCCAGATAGCATGACCATGTCCAGATAGCACCATGTCCAGATAGCACCATGTCCAGATTGCACCATGTCCAGATAGCATGACCATGTCCAGATACCATTACCTGATAGCACCATTCCCAGATATCATGACCATATCCAGATAGCATGACCATGCCCAGATAGCATGACCATGTCCAGATAGCATGACCATGTCCAGATAGCATGACCATGTCCAGATTCCATGACAATGTCAAGATATCATGACCATGTCCAGATTCCATGACAATGTCCAGATAACATGACCATGTCCAGATAGCACCATATCCAGATAGCATGACCATGTCCAGATAGCATGACCATGTCCAGATAGCATGACCATGTCCAGGTTAGCACCATGTCCAGATAGCACCATGTCCAGATAGCATGACCATGTCCAGATAGCATGACCATGTACAGATAGCACCATGTCCAGATAGCACCATGTCCAGATAGCACCATGTCAGATAGCATGTCCATGTCCAGATAGCATGACCATGTCCATATAGCATGACCATGTCCAGATATCATGACCATGTCCAGATAGCATGACCATGTCCAGATAGCATGACCATGTCCAGATAGCATGACCATGTCCAGATTGCACCATGCCCAGATATCATGACCATGTCAGATAGCATGACCATGTCCAGATAGCATGACCATATCCAGATAGCACCATGTCCAGATAGCATGACCATGTCCAGGTAGCACCATGTCCAGATAGCATGACCATGTCAAGATAGCACCATGTCCAGATAGCACTATGTCGAGATAGCATGACCATGTCCAGATAGCACCATGTCCAGATACCATTACCAGATGCACCATGTCCAGATAGCATGACCATGTCCAGATAGCACCATGTCCAGATAGCACCATGTCCAGATAGCATGACCATGTCCAGATAGCATGACCATGTCCAGATAGCATGACCATGTCCAGATAGCACCATGTCCAGATACCATTACCTGATAGCACCATTCCCAGATAGCATGACCATGCCCAGATAGCATGACTTTATCCAGATAGACCATGTCCAGATAGCAACATTTCCAGATAGCATGACCATGTCCAGATAACACCATGTCCAGATACCACCATTTCCAGATAGCATGACCATTTTCCAGATAGCATGACCATATCCAGATAGCACCATGTGCAGATAGCATGACCATGTCCAGATAACATGACAATGTCCAGATAGCATGACCATCTCCAGATAGCATGACCATATCCAGATAGCACCATATCCAGATAGCACCATGTCCAGATAACATGACCATATCCAGATAGCATGACCATGTCCAGATAGCACCATATCCAGATAGTATGACCATGTCCAGATTCCATGACAATGTCCAGATAGTATGACCATGTCCAGATTCCATGACAATGTCCAGATAACATGACCATCTCCAGATAGCACCATGTCCAGATAGTATGACCATGTCCAGATAGCAACATTTCCAGATAGCAAGACCATGTCCAGATAGCATGACCATGTCCAGATAGCATGACCATGTTCAGATAGCACCATGTCCAGATAGCATGACCATGTCCAGATAGCATGACCATGTCCAGATATCATGACCATGTCCAGATAGCATGACCATGCCCAGATAGCACCATGTCCACCATGTCCAGATAGCACCATGTCCAGATAGCACCATGTCCACCATGTCCAGATAGCACCATGTCCAGATAGCATGACCATGTCCAGATAGCATGACCATGTCCAGATAGCATGACCATGTCCAGATAGCATGACCATGTCCAGATAGCATGACCATGTGCAGATAGCATGACCATGTCCAGATAGCATGACCATGTGCAGATAGCACCATGTCCAGATAGTATGACCATGTCAGATAGCATGGCCATGTGCAGATAGCATGACCATGTCCAGATAGCATGACCATGTCCAGATAGCACCATGTCCAGATAGTATGACCATGTCCAGATAGCATGGGCCATGTGCAGATAGCATGACCATGTCCAGATAGCATGACCATGTCCAGATAGCATGGCCATGTGCAGATAGCATGACCATGTCCAGATAAGCATGACCATATCCAGATAGCATGACCATGCCCAGATAGCATGACTTTATCCAGATAGACCATGTCCAGATAGCAACATTTCCAGATATATGACCATGTCCAGATAGCATGACCATATCCTGATAGCGATAGCATGACCATGTCCAGATAGCATTACTTTATCCAGAGATAGTACACCATGTCCAGATAGCATTACTTTATCCAGATAGCATGACCATGTCCAGATAACATGACCATGTCCAGATAGCACCATGTCCAGATAGCACCATGTCCAGATAGCATGACCATGTCCAGATAGCATGACCATGTCCAGATAGCATGACCATGTCCAGATAGCACCATGTCCAGATAGCACCATGTCCAGATAGCATGACCATGTCCAGATAGCACCATGTCCAGATAGCATCCATGTCCAGATAGCATGACCATGTCCAGATAGCATGACCATGTCCAGATAGCATGACCATGTCCAGATAGCATGACCATGTCCAGATAGCATGACCATGTCCAGATAGCATGACCATGTCCAGATAGCACCATGTCCAGATAGCATGACCATGTCCAGATAACATGACCATGTCCAGATAGCATGACCATGTCCAGATAGCACCATGTCCAGATAGCACCATGTCCAGATAGCATGACCATGTCCAGATAGCACCATGTCCAGATAGCACCATGTCCAGATAGCATGACCATGTCCAGATAGCACCATGTCCAGATAGCTGGACCATGTCCAGATAGCATGACCATGTCCAGATAGCATGACCATGTCCAGATAGCACCATGTCCAGATAGCTGACCATGTCCAGATAGCATGGCCATGTGCAGATAGCATGACCATGTCCAGATAGCATGACCATGTCCAGATAGCATGACCATGTCCAGATAGCACCATGTCCAGATAGCATGACCATGTCCAGATAGCATGACCATGTCCAGATAGCATGACCATGTCCAGATAGCATGCCATGTCCAGATAGCATGACCATGTCCAGATAGCATGACCATGTCCAGATAGCATGACCATGTCCAGATACCATTACCTGATAGCACCATGTCCCAGATAGCATGACCATATCCAGATAGCATGACCATGTCCAGATAGCATGACCATGTCCAGATAGCATGACCATGTCCAGATAGCATGACCATGTCCAGATAGCATGACCATGTCCAGATAGCATGACCATATCCAGATAGCATAATTTCCAGATAGCATGACCATGTCCAGATAGCATCCATTTCCAGATAGCATGACCATGTCCAGATAGCATGACCATGTCCAGATAGCACCATGTCCAGATAGCATGACCATGTCCAGATAGCACCATGTACAGATAGCATGACCATGTCCAGATAGCATAACCATGTCCAGATAGCACCATGTCCAGATAGCATGACCATGTCCAGATAGCATGACCATGTCCAGATAGCACCATGTACAGATAGCACCATGTACAGATAGCACCATGTCCACCATGTCCAGATAGCATGACCATGTCAAGATAGCATGACCATGTCCAGATAGCATGACCATGTCCAGATAGCATGACCATGTCCAGATAGCACCATATCCAGATAGCACCATGTCCAGATAGCATGACCATGTCCAGATAGCACCATGTCCAGATAGCATGACCATGTCCAGATAGCAGACCATGTCCAGATAGCACCATGTCCAGATAGCATGACCATGTCCAGATAGCACCATGTCCAGATACCATTACCTGATAGCACCATTCCCAGATAGCATGACCATGTCCAGATAGCATGACCATGTCCAGATAGCACCATGTCCAGATAGCATGACCATGTCCAGATAGCATGACCATGTCCAGATAGCATGACCATGTCCAGATAGCATGACCATGTCCAGATAGCTTCATGTCCAGACCATATCCAGATAGCACCATGTCCAGATAGCATGACCATGTCCAGATAGCATGACCATGTCCAGATAGCATGACCATGTCCAGATAGCATGACCATGTCCAGATAGCATGACCATGTCAGAAGATGACCATGTCGATTCTGCCATGTACAGATTACATGACAATGTCCAGATAGGCTGACATGTCCAGATAGCACCATGTTCAGATAACATGACCATGTCCAGATAAGATACCATATCCAGATAGCATGACCATGTCCAGATAGCATGACCATGTCCAGATAGCACCATGTCCAGATAGCACCATGTCCAGATAGCGACCATGTCCAGATAGCATGACCATGTCCAGATAGCA
>NW_025759191.1:0-4658 GCF_021184085.1 Oncorhynchus gorbuscha | reverse complement strand
AGTAATCTAACTAGCAATTCCAAAACTACTGTCTTATACACAGTGTAAGGGGATAAGGAACATGTACATAAGGATATATGAATGAGTGATGGTACAGAGCAGCATACAGTAGATGGTATCGAGTACAGTATATACATATGAGATGAGTATGTAGACAAAGTAAACAAAGTGGCATAGTTAAAGTGGCTAGTGATACATGTGTTACATAAGGATGCAGTCGATGTTGTAGAGTACAGTATATACATATGTATATGAGATGAATAATGTAGGGTAAGTAACATTATATAAGGTAGCATTGTTTAAAGTGGCTAGTGATATATTTACATCATTTCCCATCAATTCCCATTATTAAAATGGCTGGAGTTGGGTCAGTGTCAATGACAGTGTGTTGGCAGCAGCCACTCAATGTTAGTGGTGGCTGTTTAACAGTCTGATGGCCTTGAGATAGAAGCTGTTTTTCAGTCTCTCGGTCCCAGCTTTGATGCACCTGTACTGACCTCGCCTTCTGGATGATAGCGGGGTGAACAGGCAGTGGTTCGGGTGGTTGATGTCCTTGATGATCTTTATGGCCTTCCTGTAACAACGGGTGGTGTAGGTGTCCTGGAGGGCAGGTAGTTTGCCCCCGGTGATGCGTTGTGCAGTCCTCACTACCCTCTGGAGAGCCTTACGGTTGAGGCGGAGCAGTTGCCGTACCAGGCGGTGATACAGCCCGCCAGGATGCTCTCGATTGTGCATCTGTAGAAGTTTGTGAGTGCTTTTGGTGACAAGCCGAATTTCTTCAGCCTCCTGAGGTTGAATAGGCGCTGCTGCGCCTTCTTCACGGCAGCTGTCAGTGTGAGTGGACCAATTCAGTTTGTCTGTGATGTGTATGCCGAGGAACTTAAAACTAGCTACCCTCTCCACTACTGTTCCATCGATGTGGATAGGGGTGTTCCCTCTGCTGTTTCCTGAAGTCCACAATCATCTCCTTAGTTTTGTTGACGTTGAGTGTGAGGTTATTTTCCTGACACCACACTCCAGGGCCCTCACCTCCTCCCTGTAGGCCGTCTCGTCGTTGTTGGTAATCAAGCCTACCACTGTTGTGTAGATCCGCAAACTTGATGATTGAGTTGGAGCGTGCGTGGCCACGCAGTCGTGGGTGAACAGGGGTACAGGAGAGGGCTCAGAACGCACCCTTGTGGGGCCCCCCGTGTTGAGGATCAGCGGGGAGGAGATGTTGTTGCCTACCCTCACCACCTGGGGGCGGCCCGTCAGGAAGTCAGTACCCAGTTGCACAGGGCGGGGTCGAGACCCAGGGTCTCGAGCTTGATGACGAGCTTGGAGGGTACTATGGTGTTGAATGCCGAGCTGTAGTCGATGAACAGCATTCTCACATAGGTATTCCTCTTGTCCAGGTGGGTTAGGGCAGTGTGCAGTGTGGTTGAGATTGCATCGTCTGTGGACCTATTTGGGCGGTAAGCAAATTGGAGTGGGTCTAGGGTGTCAGGTAGGGTGGAGGTGATATGGTCCTTGACTAGTCTCTCAAAGCACTTCATGATGACGGAAGTGAGTGCTGCGGGGCGGTAGTCGTTTAGCTCAGTTACCTTAGCTTTCTTGGGAACAGGAACAATGGTGGCCCTCTTGAAGCATGTGGGAACAGCAGACTGGTATAGGGATTGATTGAATATGTCCGTAAACACACCGGCCAGCTGGTCTGCGCATGCTCGGAGGGCGCGGCTGGGGATGCCGTCTGGGCCTGCAGCCTTGCGAGGTTAACACGTTTAAATGTCTTAATCACCTCGGCTGCAGTGAAGGAGACTGCATGTTTCCGTTGCAGGCCGTGTCAGTGGCACTGTATTGTCCTCAAAGCGGGCAAAAAGTTATTTAGTCTGCCTGGGAGCAAGACATCCTGGTCCGTGATTGGGCTGGATTTCATCTTGTAGTCCGTGATTGACTGTAGACCCTGCCACATGCCTCTTGTGTCTGAGCCATTGAATTGAGATTCCACTTTGTCTCTGTACTGACGCTTAGCTTGTTTGATAGCCTTACGGAGGAATAGCTGCACTGTTTGTATTCAGTCATGTTGCCAGACACCTTGCCTGATTAAAAGCAGTGGTTCGCGCTTTCAGTTTCACGCGAATGCTGCCATCAATCCACGGTTTCTGGTTAGGGAATGTTTTTATCGTTGCTATGGGAACGACATCTTCGACGCACGTTCTAATGAACTCGCACACCGAATCAGCGTATTCGTCAATATTCCCATCTGACGCAATACGAAACATGTCCCAGTCACGTGATGGAAGCAGTCTTGGAGTGTAGAGTCAGCTTGGTCTGACCAGCGTTGGACAGACCTCAGCGTGGGAGCCTCTTGTTTTAATTTCTGCCTGTAGGCAGGGATCAGCAAAATGGAGTCGTGGTCAGCTTTTCCGAAGGGGCGGGGCAGGGCCTTATATGCGTCGCGGAAGTTAGAGTAACAGTGATCCAAGGTTTTACCACCCTGGTTGCGCAATCGATATGCTGATAAAATTTAGGGAGTCTTGTTTTCAGATTGGCTTTTGTTAAAATCCCCAGCTACAATGAATGCAGCCTCCGGATAAATGTTTTCCAGTTTGCAAAGAAGTTAAATAAAGTTCGTTCAGAGCCATCGATGTGTCTGCTTGGGGGGATATATACGGCTGTGATTATAATCGAAGAGAATTCTCTTGGAAGATAATGCGGTCTACATTTGATTGTGAGGAATTCTAAATCAGGTGAACAGAAGGATTTGAGTTCCTGTATGTTTCCTTCATCACACCATGTCCCGTTAGTCATGAGGCATACGCCCCCTCCACTCTTCTTACCAGAGAGATGTTTGTTTCTGTCGGCGCGATGCGTGGAGAAACCCGTTGGCTGTACCGCCCTGGATAGCGTTTTCCCAGTAAGCCATGTCTCCGTAAAGCAGAGAACGTTGCAGTCTCTGATATCCCTCTGGAATGCCACCCTTGCTCGGTTCATCAACCTTGTTGTCGAGAGACTGGACATTGGCAAGAAGAATACTGGGAAGTGGTGCGCGATGTGCCCTTTTGGAGTCTGACCAGAACACCGCCGCGTTTCCCTCTTTTTCGGAGTCGTTTCCTTGGGTCGCTGCATTCCCGCGTCCATTCCGTTGTCCTGTTTGTAAGGCAGAACACAGGATCCGCGTCGCGAGAAAACATATTCTTGGTCGAAGTACTGATGGTGAGTTGTGATCTTATATTCAGTAGTTCTTCTCGACTGTATATAATGAAACCTAAGATGACCTGGGGTACTAATGTAAGAAATAACACGTAAAAAAACAAAAAACTGCATAGTTTCCTAGGAACGCGAAGCGAGGCGGCCATCTCAGTCGGCGCCGGAGGTATGATGAGGTTCGCAGCATCAAGGCTTAGCATGCAACCCAAACAGCTCCCGATTCCTATTCATCTGTCTCCTCTCCAAATAAGCATCGCTCCTTCAGCCTTCCCCTCAACATATGACACTGTGTGGTAAATGAAAAGCCTGTAGCTGATGTCTGGTAAATGGACATTCTTTGTAGTTCTGTTGTGGTGGCAGCATGTCTAATGATTTCTACAGTAACAACTATCAATGAAAGTGTTGCCTTGCTGGATGAAGCTTAAAGTGTATATTTGTCATGGCCTCTTAGGTCAATTAAATTGCTTTAAAATTCCACTTCACATTCTCCTTGCTCGGCCTCTTGTTTCTTTACTAGAGACAGACACCGTAAAACAGACTCTACTCTCACTTCTTTGGCCTTACGTTTCAGCTTACCTAGTGAACTACCTGTGCTAAATAAATAACAATGAAATGAAATATTGTTTCTTTAACCGGGTACAAACGCAGACGTTGGACAGACACCGTGAAACAGACTGACACTTGGTCTATGGTTTCTTGATCAGAGACACAGTGAGGTAGGCTCTCCTCTCACCTCCACCAGTTTGACTATGTTGAGATGGTCCAGCTTCTTGAGGATGGCGATCTCCTGGTACACCCTCTCCAGGGGGCCCAGGACTTTGGGCTGCTCCCCCTGGACTGCAGCCTTGGGACCTCTCGGAGGGGGGCGACCTGCAGGGAACCAACAACCCCAAACCTCAGGTCAGCTGCAATTTTAGACAATTCAATTAAATGTAATACAATTCAATCCATTTTTAGAAACTTTCATTGGATTTCGACATGATGTGCGAAAAACGCTAATATCAGTCCCATGATTTGAATGGGATTTGCGCCACAAATGCTAAAATATTAGCGTTTAGAAACAGTGACAGGGAAACTTAACCAAAGCCTGGATTCCTGTCCCATCTTATCCATTGGCTGAACTATTTCACTCTTTAACCCTTTACGCTCATGGAAATAGGCCTTTATGGACAGAACCAAATTTAAATGTTTCTAATAGAAGAACTATAAATGGGGGTGGCAGGTAGCCTAGTGGTTAGAGTGTAGAGGAGGCAGGTAGCCTAGTGGTTAGAGTGTAGAGGAGGCAGGTAGCCTAGTGGTTAGAGTGTAGAGGAGGCAGGTAGCCTAGTGGTTAGAGTGTAGAGGAGGTAGGTAGCCTAGTGGTTAGAGTGTAGAGGAGGCAGGTAGCCTAGTGGTTAGAGTGTAGAGGAGGCAGGTAGCCTAGTGGTTGAGAAGTGTAGGAGAGGCAGGTAGCCTAGTGGTTAGAGTGT
>NW_025759190.1:0-4659 GCF_021184085.1 Oncorhynchus gorbuscha | reverse complement strand
CAGTCTAGTAAATCAGTCTAGTAAAATCAGTCTAGTCCAGTCAGTCTAATAAAATCAGTCTAGTGAAATCAGTCTAGTCCAGTCAGTCTAATAAAAGCAGTCTAGTGAAATCAGTCTAGTAAAATCAGTCTGTCAGTCAGTCTAATAAAATCAGTCTAGTAAAATCAGTCTAGTCCAGTCAGTCTAATAAAATCAGTCTAGTGAAATCAGTCTAGTAAAATCAGTCTAGTACAGTCAGTCTAGTAAAATCAGTCTAGTACAAACAGTCTAGTAAAATCAGTCTAGTGACAATCAGTCTAGTAAAATCAGTCTAGTAAAATCAGTCTAGTGAAATCAGTCTAGTCCAGAATCAGTCTAATAAAACAGTCTAGTGAAATCAGTCTAGTAAAATCAGTCTAGTAAAATTCAGTCTAGTAAAATCAGTCTAGTACAAACAGTCTAGTAAAATCAGTCTAGTGCAAATCAGTCTAGTAAAATCAGTCTAGTCCAGTCAGTCTAATAAAATCAGTCTAGTCCAGTCAGTCTAGTAAAATCAGTCTAGTAAAATCAGTCTAGTACAAACAGTCTAGTAAAATCAGTCTATTACAGTCTAGTGAAATCAGTCTAGTACAAACAGTCTGAACAAACAGTCTAGTACAAACAGTCTAGTAAAATCAGTCTAGTACAAACAGTCTAGTGAAATCAGTCTAGTACAAACAGTCTAGTGAAATCAGTCTAGTACAAACAGTCTAGTCAGTCAGTCTAGTAAAATCAAGTCTAGTACAAACAGTCTAGTAAAATCAGTCTAGTACAATCAGTCTAGTGAAATAAGTCTAGTACAGTCTAGTGAAATCAGTCTAGTATAATCAGTCTAGTACAATCAGTCTAATAAAATCAGTCTAGTGAAATCAGTCTAGTCCAGTCAGTCTAATAAAAGCAGTCTAGTGAAATCAGTCTAGTCCAGTCAGTCTAATAAAATCAGTCTAGTAAAATCAGTCTAGTCCAGTCAGTCTAATAAAATCAGTCTAGTGAAATCAGTCTAGTAAAATCAGTCTAGTCCAGTCAGTCTAATAAAATCAGTCTAGTCCAGTCAGTCTAGTAAAATCAGTCTAGTCCAGTCAGTCTAATAAAATCAGTCTAGTGAAATCAGTCTAGTAAAATCAGTCTAGTCCAGTCAGTCTAGTAAAATCAGTCTAGTCCAGTCAGTCTAGTAAAATCAGTCTAGTCCATTCAGTCTAATAAAATCAGTCTAGTGAAATGAGTCTAGTCCAGTCAGTCTAGTAAAATCAGTCTAGTCCAGTCAGTCTAGTAAAATCAGTCTAGTACAATCAGTCTAGTGAAATAAGTCTAGTACAGTCTAGTGAAATCAGTCTAGTAAAAACAGTCTAGTAAAATCAGTCTAGTGAAATAAGTCTAGTACAGTCTAGTGAAATCAGGCTAATACAAACAGTCTAGTGAAATCAGTCTAGTGAAATAAGTCTAGTACAGTCTAGTGAAATCAGGCTAATACAAACAGTCTAGTGAAATCAGTCTAGTAAAAACAGTCTAGTAAAATCAGTCTAGTGAAATAAGTCTAGTACAGTCTAGTGAAATCAGTCTAATAAAATCAGTCTAGTGAAATCAGTCTAGTAAAAACAGTCTAGTAAAATCAGTCTAGTACAGTCTAGTGAAATAAGTCTAGTACAAACAGTCTAGTAAAATCAGTCTAGTGAAATCAGTCTAGTACAAACAGTCTGAACAAACGGTCTAGTACAAACAGTCTAGTAAAATCAGTCTTGTACAAACAGTCTAGTGAAATCAGTCTAGTACAAACAGTCTAGTGAAATCAGTCTAGTAAAATCAGTCTAGTCCAGTCAGTCTAGAAAAACATGTCTAGTACAAACAGTCTAGTAAAATCAGTCTAGTCCACTCAGTCTAGTAAAATAAGTCTAGTACAGTCTAGTGAAATCAGTCTAGTGTAATCAGTCTAGTACAATCAGTCTAATAAAATCAGTCTAGTGAAATCAGTCTAGTCCAGTCAGTCTAATAAAAGCAGTCTAGTGAAATCAGTCTAGTCCAGTCTAGTAAAAATAATAAAATCAGTCTAGTGAAATCAGTCTAGTAAAATCAGTCTAGTCCAGTCAGTCTAATAAAATCAGTCTAGTCCAGTCAGTCTAGTAAAATCAGTCTAGTCAAGTCAGTCTAATAAAAATCAGTCTAGTGAAATCAGTCTAGTAAAATCAGTCTAGTACAAACGGTCTAGTAAAATCAGTCTAGTCCAGTCAGTCTAATAAAATCAGTCTAGTGAAATGAGTCTAGTCCAGTCAGTCTAGTAAAATCAGTCTAGTCCAGTCAGTCTAGTAAAATCAGTCTAGTACAATCAGTCTAGTGAAATAAGTCTAGTACAGTCTAGTGAAATCAGTCTAGTAAAAACAGTCTAGTAAAATCAGTCTAGTGAAATAAGTCTAGTACAGTCTAGTGAAATCAGGCTAATACAAACAGTCTAGTGAAATCAGTCTAGTGAAATAAGTCTAGTACAGTCTAGTGAAATCAGGCTAATACAAACAGTCTAGTGAAATCAGTCTAGTAAAAACAGTCTAGTAAAATCAGTCTAGTGAAATAAGTCTAGTACAGTCTAGTGAAATCAGTCTAATAAAATCAGTCTAGTGAAATCAGTCTAGTAAAAACAGTCTAGTAAAATCAGTCTAGTACAGTCTAGTGAAATAAGTCTAGTACAAACAGTCTAGTAAAATCAGTCTAGTGAAATCAGTCTAGTACAAACAGTCTAGTAAAATCAGTCTAGTGAAATCAGTCTAGTAAAATCAGTCTAGTCCAGTCAGTCTAATAAAATCAGTCTAGTGAAATCAGTCTAGTCCAGTCAGTCTAATAAAATCAGTCTAGTAAAATCAGTCTAGTCCAGTCAGTCTAATAAAATCAGTCTAGTGAAATCAGTCTAGTAAAATCAGTCTAGTCCAGTCAGTCTAGTAAAATCAGTCTAGTCCAGTCAGTCTAGTAAAATCAGTCTAGTCCAGTCAGTCTAGTAAAATCAGTCTAGTAAAATCAGTCGAGTACAATCAGTCTAGTGAAATAAGTCTAGTACAGTCTAGTGTAATCAGTCTAGTACAAACAGTCTAGTAAAATCAGTCTAGTCCACTCAGTCTAATAAAATCAGTCTAGTGAAATGAGTCTAGTCCAGTCAGTCTAGTAAAATCAGTCTAGTCCAGTCAGTCTAGTAAAATCAGTCTAGTACAATCAGTCTAGTGAAATAAGTCTAGTACAGTCTAGTGAAATCAGTCTAGTAAAAACAGTCTAGTAAAATCAGTCTAGTGAAATAAGTCTAGTACAGTCTAGTGAAATCAGGCTAATACAAACAGTCTAGTGAAATCAGTCTAGTGAAATCAGTCTAGTACAGTCTAGTGAAATCAGGCTAGTACAAACAGTCTAGTGAAATCAGTCTAGTCAAAAACAGTCTAGTAAAATCAGTCTAGTGAAATAAGTCTAGTACAGTCTAGTGAAATCAGTCTAGTAAAATCAGTCTAGTGAAATCAGTCTAGTAAAAACAGTCTAGTAAAATCAGTCTAGTACAGTCTAGTGAAATAAGTCTAGTACAAATCAGTCTAGTGAAAAGATCAGTCTAGTGATCAGTCTGGTACAAACGGTCTGAACAAGCGGTCTAGTACAAACAGTCTGGTAAAATCAGTCTTGTACAAACAGTCTAGTGAAATCAGTCTAGTACAAACAGTCTAGTGAAATCAGTCTAGTAAAATCAGTCTAGTCCAGTCAGTCTAGAAAAACATGTCTAGTACAAACAGTCTAGTAAAATCAGTCTAGTCCACTCAGTCTAGTAAAATAAGTCTAGTACAGTCTAGTGAAATCAGTCTAGTGTAATCAGTCTAGTACAATCAGTCTAATAAAATCAGTCTAGTGAAATCAGTCTGGTCAGTCAGTCTAATAAAAGCAGTCTAGTGAAATCAGTCTAGTCCAGTCAGTCTAATAAAATCAGTCTAGTAAAATCAGTCTAGTCCAGTCAGTCTAATAAAATCAGTCTAGTGAAATCAGTCTAGTAAAATCAGTCTAGTCCAGTCAGTCTAATAAAATCAGTCTAGTCCAGTCAGTCTAGTAAAATCAGTCTAGTCCAGTCAGTCTAATAAAATCAGTCTAGTGAAATCAGTCTAGTAAAATCAGTCTAGTCCAGTCAGTCTAGTAAAATCAGTCTAGTCCATTCAGTCTAATAAAATCAGTCTAGTGAAATGAGTCTAGTCCAGTCAGTCTAGTAAAATCAGTCTAGTCCAGTCAGTCTAGTAAAATCAGTCTAGTACAATCAGTCTAGTGAAATAAGTCTAGTACAGTCTAGTGAAATCAGTCTAGTAAAAACAGTCTAGTAAAATCAGTCTAGTGAAATAAGTCTGGTACGGTCTGGTGAAATCCGAGGCTATATACAAAGCAGTCTGGTGAAATCAGTCTGGTGAAATAAGTCTAGTACGGTCTAGTGAAATCAGGCTAATACAAACAGTCTAGTGAAATCAGTCTAGTAAAAACAGTCTAGTAAAATCAGTCTAGTGAAATAAGTCTAGTACAGTCTAGTGAAATCAGTCTAATAAAATCAGTCTAGTGAAATCAGTCTAGTAAAAACAGTCTAGTAAAATCAGTCTAGTACAGTCTAGTGAAATAAGTCTAGTACAAACAGTCTAGTAAAATCAG
>NW_025759189.1:0-4660 GCF_021184085.1 Oncorhynchus gorbuscha | reverse complement strand
TTGCTAGGGACTCTCCTGGAAGAAGCTAGCTAGCTTACAAAGAATAACAACAAAAAATATCTAGTTAACAGAAGAAAGGAAGACAAAATAAGGACAAAAGAAGGACAGAAGAAAAAGGAAAAGAAAGAGGACAACATAGTGAAACAGTACTTCTATTGCAACTTGTATTTCGTCGTCCTAACGTAGTCTACACTGCTATCTGCCCAGCAGCCTAGCCAACTATCGTCCACCGTCTACCGAATTGCAGCACTGTGAAACTATTACACTCAACTGAACGACTTGATTAGTGTAGTGTTAGCTAGCTACATAGTTGTCTTTGCTGTCTTCGTATCCAAGATAATTGTAGTTTAGAGCGTGTAGTCTTAGAGTGATTATCTTAATTTACTGAGGTTATCTAGCCAGCTATTTGTCGTCCTTAACGTAGGAGACACTGCTAGCTAGCCAACAGCTAGCCAACGTCTACTGAATAGAACTTCCGCACTCAACAACCAGTCGATTCCGCTTCGCTCCACAGGTAGTATCACATATTTCATTTCATTACAGCACAACGGTTTGATTTGTTTGATCGTAGCTAGCTACATAGCTAGCTACATAGCCGTCTGTGTATCAAAGATAATTGTTGTCGTTTTAACGTAACGTAATCAACACTGCTAGCTAGCCAGCTAGCCCCGAATAGCAGCACTGTAGAAACTATTACACTCAACGGAACAACTTGATTAGTGTAGTGTCAACAACGCAGCCACTGCCAGCTAGCCTACAAAAGTCAACAACGCAGCCACTGCCAGCTAGCCTACTTCAGCAGTACTGTATCATTTTAATCATTTTAGTCAATAAGATTCTTGCTACGTAAGCTTAACTTTCTGAACATTTGAGACGTGTAGTCCACTTGTCATTCCAATCTCCTTGCATTAGCGTAGCCTCTTCTGTAGCCTGTCAACTATGTGTCTGTCTATCCCTGTTCTCTCCTCTCTGCACAGACCATACAAACGCTCCACACCGCGTGGCCGCTGCCACCCTAATCTGGTGGTCCCAGCGCACGACCCACGTGGAGTTCCAGGTCTCCGGTAGCCTCTGGAACTGCCGATCTGCAGCCAACAAGGCAGAGTTCATCTCAGCCTATGCCTCCCTCCAGTCCCTCGACTTCTTGGCACTGACAGAAACATGGATCACCACAGATAACACTGCTACTCCTACTGCTCTCTTTCGTCCGCCCACGTGTTCTCGCACACCCCGAGAGCTTCTGGTCAGCGGGGTGGTGGCATCGGGATCCTTATCTCTCCCAAGTGGTCATTCTCTCTTTCTCCCCTTACCCATCTGTCTATCGCCTCCTTTGAATTTCATGCTGTCACAGTTACCAGCCCTTTCAAGCTTAACATCCTTATCATTTATCGCCCTCCAGGTCCCCTCGGAGAGTTCATCAATGAGCTTGATGCCTTGATAAGCTCCTTTCCTGAGGACGGCTCACCTCTCACAGTTCTGGGCGACTTTAACCTCCCCACGTCTACCTTTGACTCATTCCTCTCTGCCTCCTTCTTTCCACTCCTCTCCTCTTTTGACCTCACCCTCTCACCTTCCCCCCTACTCACAAGGCAGGCAATACGCTCGACCTCATCTTTACTAGATGCTGTTTTTCCACTAACCTCATTGCAACTCCCTCCAAGTCTCCGACCACTACCTTGTATCCTTTTCCTCTCGCTCTCATCCAACACTTCCCACACTGCCCCTACTCGGATGGTATCGCGCCGTCCCAACCTTCGCTCTCTCTCCCCCCGCTACTCTCTCCTCTTCCATCCTATCATCTCTTCCCTCTGCTCAAACCTTCTCCAACCTATCTCCTGATTCTGCCTCCTCAACCCTCCTCTCCTCCCTTTCTGCATCCTTTGACTCTCTATGTCCCCTATCTTCCAGGCCGGCTCGGTCCTCCCTCCCGCTCCGTGGCTTGACGACTCATTGCGAGCTCACAGAACAGGGCTCCGGGCAGCCGAGCGGAAATGGAGGAAAACCCGCCTCCCTGCGGACCTGGCATCCTTTCACTCCCTCCTCTCTACATTTTCCTCCTCTGTCTCTGCTGCTAAAGCCACTTTCTACCACTCTAAATTCCAAGCATCTGCCTCTAACCCTAGGAAGCTCTTTGCCACCTTCTCCTCCCTCCTGAATCCTCCTCCCCCTCCCCCTCCTCCCTCTCTGCAGATGACTTCGTCAACCATTTTGAAAAGAAGGTCGACGACATCCGATCCTCGTTTGCTAAGTCAAACGACACCGCTGGTTCTGCTCACAGTGCCCTACCCTGTGCTCTGACCTCTTTCTCCCCTCTCTCCAGATGAAATCTCGCGTCTTGTGACGGCCGTCGCCCAACAACCTGCCCGCTTGACCCTATCCCCTCCTCTCTTCTCCAGACCATTTCCGGAGACCTTCTCCCTTACCTCACCTCGCTCATCAACTTATCCCTGACCGCTGGCTACGTCCCTTCCGTCTTCAAGAGAGCGAGAGTTGCACCCCTTCTGAAAAAACCTACACTCGATCCCTCCGATGTCAACAACTACAGACCAGTATCCCTTCTTTCTTTTCTCTCCAAAACTCTTGAACGTGCCGTCCTTGGTCAGCTCTCCCGCTATCTCTCTCAGAATGACCTTCTTGATCCAAATCAGTCAGGTTTCAAGACTAGTCATTCAACTGAGACTGCTCTTCTCTGTATCACGGAGGCGCTCCGCACCGCTAAAGCTAACTCTCTCTCCTCTGCTCTCATCCTTCTAGACCTATCGGCTGCCTTCGATACTGTGAACCATCAGATCCTCCTCTCCACCCTCTCCGGAGTTGGGCATCTCCGGCGTGGCCCACGCTTGATTGCGTCCTACCTGACAGGTCGCTCCTACCAGGTGGCGTGGCGAGAATCTGTCTCCTCACCATGCGCTCTCACCACTGGTGTCCCCCAGGGCTCTGTTCTAGGCCCTCTCCTATTCTCGCTATACACCAAGTCACTTGGCTCTGTCATAACCTCACATGGTCTCTCCTATCATTGCTATGCAGACGACACACAATTAATCTTCTCCTTTCCCCTTCTGATGACCAGGTGGCGAATCGCATCTCTGCATGTCTGGCAGACATATCAGTGTGGATGACGGATCACCATCTCAAGCTGAACTCGGCAAGACGGAGCTGCTCTTCCTCCCGGGAAGGACTGCCCGTTCCATGATCTCGCCATCACGGTTGACAACTCCATTGTGTCCTCCTCCCAGAGCGCTAAGAACCTTGGCGTGATCCTGGACAACACCCTGTCGTTCTCAACTAACATCAAGGCGGTGGCCCGTTCCTGTAGGTTCATGCTCTACAACATCCGCAGAGTACGACCCTGCCTCACACAGGAAGCGGCGCAGGTCCTAATCCAGGCACTTGTCATCTCCCGTCTGGATTACTGCAACTCGCTGTTGGCTGGGCTCCCTGCCTGTGCCATTAAACCCCTTCAACTCATCCAGAACGCCGCAGCCCGTCTAGTGTTCAACCTTCCCAAGTTCTCTCACGTCACCCCGCTCCTCCGCTCTCTCCACTGGCTTCCAGTTGAAGCTCGCATCCGCTACAAGACCATGGTGCTTGCCTACGGAGCTGTGAGGGGAACGGCACCTCAGTACCTCCAGGCTCTGATCAGGCCCTACACCCAAATAAGGGCACTGCGTTCATCCACCTCTGGCCTGCTCGCCTCCCTACCACTGAGGAAGTACAGTTCCCGCTCAGCCCAGTCAAAACTGTTCGCTGCTCTGGCTCCCCAATGGTGGAACAAACTCCCTCACGACGCCAGGACAGCGGAGTCAATCACCACCTTCCGGAGACACCTGAAACCCCACCTCTTTAAGGAATACCTAGGATAGGATAAAGTAATCCTTCTCACCCCCCTTAAAATATGTAGATGCACTATTGTAAAGTGGCTGTTCCACTGGATGTCATAAGGTGAATGCACCAATTTGTAAGTCGCTCTGGATAAGAGCGTCTGCTAAATGACTTAAATGTAATGTAAATGTAAACTGTACATGTTTTTTGCATGATTCATTATGACGTTGTAATCCCTTACATTTGCTTCCATCCTCGTATTTCTGTCCGCCATCTTTGATGAAGAAAGGCCAACAGTCACTGGTGCAGCAGCAGCCTCCCCCGGTCCAAGATCCAACCCGATAGGAAGTTTAAGATGTGATGGAACGGCTCACGAAAAAAATAAATCACAGAAGAAAAAATATTGACTGATATTGATTTATTTAGGGGGGGTAATTAATATTTTAGGACGAGCGTCGTCTCTGATTCCTACCCTTTAACTTTTTGTCTGAAAATTAAATAAAAATTTTACTCATCTGCGTTACCCACTCCAGTCAGCAGATGGCGGTCTGAGACTTTAAGGCGATGCTGTTGGTGTGACGTATAATGTAGTGGACGGAACGCTTTTTCATCAGCAGCAACAGTTCACAAACACCTCCGTAGCTTGATAGAGGAATTAGCCGAAACAATATAGCTCTTTAGACGCTTTCGTGTATATTAGCCACTGTGTTTTAAACCCACTTCTGTCGTCTAGTTAGTTATCCGATTTAATTTAATATTTACGGTGTTTCCTCATTAGCAGATATACTACATCCATAACTAGTGGTTTCCTCATTACCAGATATACTACATCCATAAC
>NW_025759188.1:0-4660 GCF_021184085.1 Oncorhynchus gorbuscha | reverse complement strand
ATTCTCCCTCGCCCAGACACCATCCATGAAGCTACCTATGGCTCCAGAGTCTACCAAGGCTTGAAGGTGAAGCTTGTGGTTGTCCCAGGAAAGGGTGACTGGAATGAGCAGACGGGAGTTGGACGGATGGGAGGAGGTTATGTTTCCCGTTACAGTTCCCCCCAGGTCTGCTATGCGGGACGAAAGCGTTTACTGGAGCCCGGGACGCGGAGCGAGAGAAATGGCCCGGTTTGCCGCAATATAGACAGCGTCGCTCCCTCATCGGCAGGTCTCTCTCAGCCTGGGAGATGCGTCCAATCTGCATGGGTTCCGGTGGAGCCAGCGAGGATAAAGGTGGGGACTCGGAGCTGGGACTGATAGGGGCTAGAGGTCTACGGTTGAGTTCTCTCTCAGACGCTGGTCAATGCGTGAGGCCAACTTGATCAGGGACTCGAGATTGTCCGGTGGTTCCCGAGTGGCCAGTTCATCTTGGATAGTGTCGGAAAGGCCTTTCAGAAAGCACACCGTGAGCGCCTCGTTGTTCCAGCCACTCGCTGCTGCCACCGTGCGGAACTGGATGGCATAGTCCGTCACGCTGCGCCCGGCCTTGTGGGAGAGTCAGGAGCTGTTTGGCTGAGTCAGGACCACTGCTTGGGCCTTGAAACACCCGTTTGAATTCCTCAGCAAAGGCAGAGTAGCTGGCACAGCAGGAATTATGGGCATCCCACACAGCAGTAGCCCAGGCCAGGGCTTTTTCCGACAGCAGGGTGATGATATATGCGATCTTAGACCGGTCGGTGGGGAACGACGAGGTTTGCAGCTCAAAGGAGAGAGAACATTGGGTGAGAAACCCTTTACAAGCACTTGGATCACCTGAGAACCGTTGGGGAGGTGGAAGACGAGGTTCAGCCAGAGGTTAACCTGCCATGGAGTGCGTGAATCTGAGGTACTGGGACGGGAACTGTTGCCAGGGTAAGTCGATCAGATATCTGCTTTATGGAAGTCAGCATCTCCGACAGAAGATGAGAATGTCTAGCCATTAAGGCCTCTTGCTGAACCAGGGCGGCTTCATGGTGTTGGACAGTCTCCTGGTGGTGGGACAGCATGGCAACAAGGTCCTGGGAACTGGCTGCCTCTGGGTTCATTTTTGGCTCTGTGTTTCTGTCAGGACCCAGTTACGAACCCGGGTCTCCAGAGTGAGAAACAGTCACTTAACCAACTGGCACAAATCAAATCAAATTTTATTTGTCACATACACATGGTTAGCAGATGTTAATGCGAGTGTAGCGAAATGCTTGTGCTTCTAGTTCCGACAATGCAGTGATAACCAACAAGTAATCTAACTAACAATTCCAAAACTACTGTCTTATACACAGTGTAAGGGGATAAGGAACATGTACATAAGGATATATGAATGAGTGATGGTACAGAGCAGCATACAGTAGATGGTATCGAGTACAGTATATACATATGAGATGAGTGTGTAGACAAAGTAAACAAAGTGGCATAGTTAAAGTGGCTAGTGATACATGTGTTACATAAGGATGCAGTCGATGTTGTAGAGTACAGTATATACATATGCATATGAGATGAATAATGTAGGGTAAGTAACATTATATAAGGTAGCATTGTTTAAAGTGGCTAGTGATATATTTACATCATTTCCATCAATTCCCATTATTAAAATGGCTGGAGTTGGGTCAGTGTCAATGACAGTGTGTTGGCAGCAGCCACTCAATGTTAGTGGTGGCTATTTAACAGTCTGATGGCCTTGAGATAGAAGCTGTTTTTCAGTCTCTCGGTCCCAGCTTTGATGCACCTGTACTGACCTCGCCTTCTGGATGATAGCGGGGTGAACAGGCAGTGGTTCGGGTGGTTGATGTCCTTGATGATCTTTATGGCCTTCCTGTAACAACGGGTGGTGTAGGTGTCCTGGAGGGCAGGTAGTTTGCCCCCGGTGATGCGTTGTGCAGTCCTCACTACCCTCTGGAGAGCCTTACGGTTGAGGGCGGAGCAGTTGCCGTACCAGGCGGTGATACAGCCCGCCAGGATGCTCTCGATTGTGCATCTGTAGAAGTTTGTGAGTGCTTTTGGTGACAAGCCGAATTTCTTCAGCCTCCTGAGGTTGAATAGGCGCTGCTGCGCCTTCTTCACGACGCTGTCAGTGTGAGTGGACCAATTCAGTTTGTCTGTGATGTGTATGCCGAGGAACTTAAAACTAGCTACCCTCTCCACTACTGTTCCATCGATGTGGATAGGGGGTGTTCCCTCTGCTGTTTCCTGAAGTCCACAATCATCTCCTTAGTTTTGTTGACGTTGAGTGTGAGGTTATTTTCCTGACACCACACTCCAAGGGCCCTCACCTCCTCCCTGTAGGCCGTCTCGTCGTTGTTGGTAATCAAGCCTACCACTGTTGTGTCGTCCGCAAACTTGATGATTGAGTTGGAGCGTGCGTGGCCACGCAGTCGTGGGTGAACAGGGAGTACAGGAGAGGGCTCAGAACGCACCCTTGTGGGGCCCCCGTGTTGAGGATCAGCGGGGAGGAGATGTTGTTGCCTACCCTCACCACCTGGGGGCGGCCCGTCAGGAAGTCCAGTACCCAGTTGCACAGGGCGGGTCGAGACCCAGGGTCTCGAGCTTGATGACGAGCTTGGAGGGTACTATGGTGTTGAATGCCGAGCTGTAGTCGATGAACAGCATTCTCACATAGGTATTCCTCTTGTCCAGGTGGGTTAGGGCAGTGTGCAGTGTGGTTGAGATTGCATCGTCTGTGGACCTATTTGGGCGGTAAGCAAATTGGAGTGGGTCTAGGGTGTCAGGTAGGGTGGAGGTGATATGGTCCTTGACTAGTCTCTCAAAGCACTTCATGATGACGGAAGTGAGTGCTACGGGCGGTAGTCGTTTAGCTCAGTTACCTTAGCTTTCTTGGGAACAGGAACAATGGTGGCCCTCTTGAAGCATGTGGGAACAGCAGACTGGTATAGGGATTGATTGAATATGTCCGTAAACACACCGGCCAGCTGGTCTGCGCATGCTCGGAGGCGCGGCTGGGGATGCCGTCTGGGCCTGCAGCCTTGCGAGGGTTAACACGTTTAAATGTCTTACTCACCTCGGCTGCAGTGAAGGAGAGACTGCATGTTTCCGTTGCAGGCCGTGTCAGTGGCACTGTATTGTCCTCAAAGCGGGCAAAAGTTATTTAGTCTGCCTGGGAGCAAGACATCCTGGTCCGTGACTGGGCTGGATTTCATCTTGTGTCCGTGATTGACTGTAGACCAAGCCACATGCCTCTTGTGTCTGAGCCTACTGAATTGAGATTCCACTTTGTCTCTGTACTGGGACGCTAGCTTGTTTGATAGCCTTACTTGAGGGAATAGCTGCACTGTTTGTATTCAGTCATGTTGCCAGACACCTTGCCCTGATTAAAAGCAGTGGTTCGCGTTTCAGTTTCACGCGAATGCTGCCATCAATCCACGGTTTCTGGTTAGGGAATGTTTTTATCGTTGCTATGGGAACGACATCTTCGACGCACGTTCTAATGAACTACTTTGCGAATCAGCGTATTCGTCAATATTCCCATCTGACGCAATACGAAACATGTCCCAGTCCACGTGATGGAAGCAGTCTTGGGAGTGTAGAGTCAGCTTGTTCTGACCAGCGTTGGACAGACCTCAGCGTGGGAGCCTCTTGTTTTAATTTCTGTCTGTAGGCAGGGATCAGCAAAATGGAGTCGTGGTCAGCTTTTCCGAAGGGGCGGGGCAGGGCCTTATATGCGTCGCGGAAGTTAGAGTAACAATGATCCAAGGTTTTACCACCCTGGTTGCGCAATCGATATGCTGATAAAATTTAGGAGTCTTGTTTTCAGATTGGCTTTGTTAAAATCCCCAGCTACAATGAATGCAGCCTCCCGGATAAATGTTTTCCAGTTTGCAAAGAGTTAAATAAAGTTCGTTCAGAGCCATCGATGTGTCTGCTTGGGGGATATATACGGCTGTGATTATAATCGAAGAGAATTCTCTTGGAAGATAATGCGGTCTACATTTGATTGTGAGGAATTCTAAATCAGGTGAACAGAAGGATTTGAGTTCCTGTATGTTTTCTTCATCACACCATGTCCCGTTAGTCATGAGGCATACGCCCCCTCCACTCTTCTTACCAGAGAGATGTTTGTTTCTGTCGGCGCGATGCGTGGAGAAACCCGTTGGCTGCACCGCCCTGGATAGCGTTTTCCCAGTAAGCCATGTCTCCGTAAAGCCCCAGAGAACGTTGCAGTCTCTGATGTCCCTCTGGAATGCCACCCTTGCTCGGTTTCATCAACCTTGTTGTCGAGAGACTGGACATTGGCAAGAAGAATACTGGGAAGTGGTGCGCGATGTGCCCTTTTCCGGAGTCTGACCAGAACACACACCGCGTTTCCCTCTTTTTCAGAGTCGTTTCCTTGGGTCGCTGCATGCGATCCATTCCCGTTATCCTGTTTGTAAGGCAGAACACAGGATCCGCGTCGCTGAAGAAAACATATTCTTAGTCGTACTGATGGTGAGTTAGCTGATCTTATATTCAGTAGTTCTTCTCGACTGTAATGAAGCCTAAGATGACCTGGGAGGTACTAATGTAAATAACACGTAAAACAAAAAACTGCATAGTTTCCTAGGAACGCGAGCGAGGCGGCCATCTCAGTCGGCGC
>NW_025759187.1:0-4660 GCF_021184085.1 Oncorhynchus gorbuscha | reverse complement strand
CCAGATACACTGTTGAGGGCCTCTGCCCCACTAAGGTCTACCCAGATACACTGTTGAGGGCCTCTCTTCCACTAAGGACTACCCAGGATACACTGTTGAGGGCCTCTCTTCCACTAAGGTCTACCCAGATACACTGTTGAGGACTCTCTTCCACTAAGGTCTACCCAGATACACTGTTGAGGGCCTCTCTTCCACTAAGGTCTACCCAGATACACTGTTGAGGGCCTCTCTTCACTAAGGACTACCCAGATACACTGTTGAGGGCCTCTCTTCCACTAAGGCCTGCCCAGATACACTGTTGAGGGCCTCTGGCCCCCACTAAGGCCTACCCCAGATACACTGTTGAGGGCCTCTCTTCCACTAAGGACTACCCAGATACACTGTTGAGGGCCTCTGCCCCACTAAGGACTACCCAGATACACTGTTGAGGGCCTCTGCCCCACTAAGGACTACCCAGATACACTGTTGAGGGCCTCTGCCCCACTAAGGACTACCCAGATACACTGTTGAGGGCCTCTGCCCCACTAAGGCCTACCCAGATACACTGTTGAGGGCCTCTCTTCCACTAAGGACTACCCAGATACACTGTTGAGGGCCTCTGCCCCACTAAGGTCTACCCAGATACAACTGTTGAGGGCCTCTGCCCCACTAAGGACTACCCAGATACACTGTTGAGGGCCTCTGCCCCACTAAGGACTACCCAGATACACTGTTGAGGGCCTCTGCCCCACTAAGGACTACCCAGATACACTGTTGAGGGCCTCTGCCCACTAAGATCACCAGATACACTGTTGAGGGCCTCTGCCCCACTAAGGACTACCCAGATACACTGTTGAGGGCCTCTGCCCCACTAAGGTCTACCCAGATACACTGTTGAGGGCCTCTGCCCCACTAAGGTCTACCCAGATACACTGTTGAGGGCCTCTGCCCCACTAAGGACTACCCAGATACACTGTTGAGGGCCTCTGCCCCACTAAGGTCTACCCAGATACACTGTTGAGGGCCTCTGCCCCACTAAGGTCTACCCAGATACACTGTTGAGGGCCTCTGCTCCCACTAAGGACTACCCAGATACACTGTTGAGGGCCTCTCTTCCACTAAGGACTACCCAGATACACTGTTGAGGGCCTCTCTTCCACTAAGGAGTACCCAGATGCACTGTTGAGGGCCTCTCTTCCGCAAGGACTACCCAGATACACTGTTGAGGCCTCTCTTCCACTAAGGACTACCCAGATACACTGTTGAGGGCCTCTGCCCCACTAAGGTCTACCCAGATACACTGTTGAGGGCCTCTCTTCCACTAAGGACTACCCAGATACACTGTTGAGGGCCTCTGCCCCACTAAGGACTACCCAGATACACTGTTGAGGGCCTCTCTTCCACTAAGGACTACCCAGATACACTGTTGAGGGCCTCTGCTTCCACTAAGGCCTACCCAGATACACTGTTGAGGGCCTCTGCCCCACTAAGGCCTACCCAGATACACTGTTGAGGGCCTCTCTTCCACTAAGGACTACCCAGATACACTGTTGAGGGCCTCTGCCCCACTAAGGACTACCCAGATACACTGTTGAGGGCCTCTGCCCCACTAAGGACTACCCAGATACACTGTTGAGGGCCTCTGCCCCACTAAGGACTACCCAGATACACTGTTGAGGGCCTCTGCCCCACTAAGGACTACCCAGATACACTGTTGAGGGCCTCTCTTCCACTAAGGACTACCCAGATACACTGTTGAGGGCCTCTGCCCCTAAGGCCTACCCAGATGACACTGTTGAGGCCTCTCTTCCACTAAGGACTACCCAGATACACTGTTGAGGGCCTCTGCCCCACTAAGGTCTACCCAGATACACTGTTGAGGGCCTCTGCCCACCAAGGCCTACCCAGATACACTGTTGAGGGCCTCTGCCCCACTAAGGCCTACCAGATACACTGTTGAGGGCCTCTTCCACTAAGGACTACCCAGATTACACTGTTGAGGGCCTCTGCCCCACTAAGGACTACACCAGATACACTGTTGAGGGCCTCTCTTTCCACTAAGGGCCCTACCCAGATACACTGCTGAGGGCCTCTGCCCCACCAAGACCTCACCCTGATGCCTCACAGGGCCTCTTGCCCACTAAAGGACTACCCAGATACACTGCTGAGGCCTCACTGCCCCACTTAGAGCTACCAAAATAATAAGTCATGTTCATTTCATTAAAGGCGTGTCCCACAGAGCCGCCTTTGCCTTGCTCCCTAGACACGCCTCAAGGTAACCATGGCTTTTTCCCCTCTTTCTCACCAGTTTCACGATCAATAGAATGTGGTACAGAGAGTTGGTCCCTTGGGACTGTCTGCAGAGAATGCCAGCTGGAGGAAAAGGCCTGTGGATGACACGCTGCCGAGCTGAGAGGGGGCCAGATCACACAGAAATGTCCCTGAGAATAATGGACAGGATAATGTAAACGGATGGTCACAGAGAACATATTTTTGTTTTTTATATGGAGGAGATGATAAGCACAAAATGTGCATGTCTAATGTAATGGAACACGGGTGATATATGATAGACGAGATATGTATTTGTGAGCTTAAATGAGTCTTCAGAAGCGCATCATCGTGTATCTTTACAATACAAGTCCTCTACAAGTCCTCCTCCGCAATCTGTAAATGTACTGACCAGGAGACATATTGATTGTTCTTTAAAATAAGATGTACTGTATGTAATTAGAAACCCCACCGAAGACTATTTTCTCTTACATCCTCATTAACCGGAGACAACGACGTCCCAGTGTTCAGTCTGATCACCCCCCACCACCACAGCTCTCCACTTGAATCTGCTATTTAGTAGGTATCATGTTCCAACCTGGGCATCGCAATGCTTCATATCTTGACTCTAATATTTAATTGGAGTATTGTAGTGGTGGTACTCTGGTCGACGGGTTTAGGGAGTTAAGAGAGATGGGCTCCTTTCTGGATCACTGGATGAAATATGGGTCAGTCACCCTGTATCCAGCCAACCAAACTCCACCCTCCTAAGATTCCACCGGCCTCTCCCTGCCACGACTGCATATGAGGCAATTACGCCACGGCGACAAGGCGCAAATGCTGCAACTGGACAGATATTTGAAACAAGTCCGTGTTTAATTAGGTTATGCAGTGATTTCTTTCCCTGCAAATTAAAAACACAAAAACAGAAACCTTAGACAATTAATCTGTGTTCTGCTGGTCTCTGCGCGGACGCTCGGCGCGACGCTACGCAGAGCCTTGGGAACAGGACCCCGGCAGCCTCACCACTCCAGCTCTTGACCCTCAGGGTTTCTGTGGCTGCCGCAGGGAACAAAGCAATTATAAAAATTAAAAAACATCTCTCTCCTTCATCGGCCCTTCTCAACACTACCAGGAGACTGTGTTATTGATACTGCTGGGAGGATTTCATTTACCTATCTAACCTCATCTGCAAACAACCGCATGGAATTAATCATGTATTGTTTATCGTTATTATTATTATCATCATTATTATTATTATTATCATCATTATCGTTATTATTATTATCATTATTATCATTATCATTCTTATTATTATCATTGCCATCATTATCTTTTTATTATTATCATTATTATCATTATCGTTATTATTATTGGTATTGTCGGTATCATCATTATCGTTATTATTATTATTATTATTATTATTATTGTTATTATCATGATCATCATTATCGTAATTATTATTGGTATTGTCATTATAATTAGTGTTATCGTTATCGTTATCGTTATTGTTACTATCCTTATCCTTATCATTAGTGTTATCATTGTTGTGATAATTATCGTTATAATTATTGTTATCATTATTATCATTATTATTATTATTATTAGCATTATTATCATTAGTATTATTATTATTATCATTATTATTATTATCATTATCATTATTATTATCATTATTATTATTATCATTATTATCATTATTATTATTAATATCATTATTATTACTATTATTATTATTATCATTATTATTATTATTATTATTATTATTATCATTATTATCATTATTATTATTATTGTCATTATTATTACTATTATTATTATTATCATTATTATTATCATTATTATTATTATTATTATTATTATTATTATTATTATTATCATTATTATCATTATTATTATTATTATCATTATCATTATTATTATTATCATTATTATTATTATTATCATTATTATTATTATCATTATTATTATTATTATTATTATTATCATTATTATTATTATTATTATCGTTGTCGTTATTATTATCATTATCGTTATCGTTATTACCATTATTATTATTATCATTGTCGTTATTATTATCATTTATCTTATTGTTATTGTTTACCAGTAGTAGCAGGACTAGACGTGTCAATCCTATTTGAATTGTGTATATTGAATTAGAGTTAGTTAGTAGGCCTGGGAATGGTCAAAACACTGAGATGTCTCTGTACACACTCATTGGACTGATTTGCATCACTTCCTGTTCCTGTGGATACCTATGTAGATGTATTGAGCCTTTAGAATGATATGTATTTAGATTCTAGATACGTACAGTGGGACACTATGAAGTAATACAAACAGAAATCAGAAATATATTTTGTTCAAAATTGTATTAATACAAGTATGTAGTGGGTCCACATTTGCTCTCAAAGAT
>NW_025759186.1:0-4660 GCF_021184085.1 Oncorhynchus gorbuscha | reverse complement strand
GTGTGTGTGTGTGTGTGTGTGTGTGTGTGTGTGTGTGTGTGTGTGTGTGTGTGTGTGTGTGTGTGTGTGTGTGTGTGTGTGTGTGTGTGTGTGTGTGTGTGTGTGTGTGTGTGTGTGTGTGTGTGTGTGTGTGTGTGTGTGTGTATGCCAGGATTATGGAACATGGAAAGCACATTGCCGTGCTCTTTAGCAGACAGTGTTCTCCTTCACACACCTTTTCACTGTATTCTGGAGAGCCAGGTCCTACAATACCTATTTACACAGAGGGACCGTTTATTGACCGTCTACAAATGTGTACATAAAACATACAGTACAGCTGTCACATTCAAGACCATTTTTGTCCAAGTGTAGCTTTTTAAACTTACAAAACGTGACGAATTGTCGTTTTTCACCGTCTTGGCATTGCCAAAGGATTCAAGGATGGGGTTGGCTTGCAGAAGCTGCCGTTCCAGCTCGCCCTGTAAAGTGAGGGAGAAACTGAGTGATATAGAGCCAGTTAATACCGCCACCACCTAAACCAGCCAGGAACCGCTAATGAAAGATGCATTAAAATCGGTATGGACAAGTGCCTTTGCTTTCACCACAGGGTGGACATGGGAAGTAAAGAGAGTGTGAGAATGGAGCCTCTGTTATGCAGTAGACATCTGCTATATTTCTACTGAATGAATAACCCATTAAAAGTATGATGTCAGTAAGACGACATTGTACCCAATTATTTCATACAATGTTGAGAAACACTAAATGTAAACCACATGGTCCAGCTCATCTGCAAAACGGAAGATTCAGTGCACTCTTGACTGAGGCTTTCTTTAATAATGCATTCCTCAATATCAATACCAGTCTTTGGAGAGAAAAATAATGTTTGTTTGACTGAACACAAAATGGTGCAGCACTAGAATCCTCCTCAAAGGGCCTGATCATAATGCTCTTTAATCAGATGTGGCGGTCGTGTTATGCTCATATTAACATCTAAATATGATTCAGTTTATTATATTATACAGTTTAATAATATTGTCAAAACATACACCAACTGATTAATTCGAGCTATTGAGCAGAGCGAATATAAGCCTACTGTAGGAATCATGTAGACAGAGGTTTATATGCTGTTTATATGCTGGTCATGACCATCACAGGTTGGAGGGCATAGCCAGCCACAGGGCATAGCCAGCCACAGGGCATAGCCAGCCACAGGGCATAGCCAACCACAGGGCATAGCCAACCACAGGGCATAGCCAACCACAGGGCATAGCCAACTGTCTCACAGGGTTTGAGAGGCCACTAGTCTACTTCTTCCCCACATACAGAGAGGACAGAGGGTAAAAATCAGCACTGCCTGCAGTAACTAAAGTGAGATTGTGGGGTGGTGAGAACATTCCTGTGGTTGTGACGCTGCTCACATGCACCCTCCACTTCTGGGAGGCACTGCTGTGACGGGCGGTGGCTACTTCCCAAATCCTCGAGCGGTGGGAGCATTCCACCATCCCGCACCTCGCCCCCTTTACCCACTCTAACCAGGGCGCTGGCTCTGTGGGCACAACAGAAATAGCACTGCAACCAGCCAGCCTGTACCGCCCTGGTTTCTCTACAGTGATGCGACACTGGGGCCTGGTTTTTGATGACCCAGTGGGCCAGAGTTTTGTGATTGTAAAGGTTGGGGGGTAGCGCTGCCCAGCCCCACCACAGATATGTGGGACAGGCTCAGCCTACATACGGGTGAGTGAGAGAGTGGTGCAGAGAGAAGTAGGGCTGCTGCCAGAAAGACTGGGGTCTGGCCCACTTAAACATACTGCAGCCTCTACCGTGTAGATGTGTCAGGTTTCTAGAGTTTGAGAAATTGTTAATGTCAATGTAAGAGATGGGAGCATCATCGAGGTAGCTTGTGTTTAATTAGCCCCAATGACCCCACATATAAATTATTTCCAGGAATGAGACTGGAGTCGGGGTGCCTGGCGGGGCAGAACACAACGTGAGGACTATTTTTCTTTCAGGATTTCAACTCAGGGTGGAAATCAGATCTAAACTGTACAGATCACATGGGGGTATTGAGTTCCTCATCACACTGTCTGGACCAGAGTCAGAGAGCTGCTCCAGTCAAACTGCTCTCTCCTGATGGCTGGACGCTAGGGAAGGGTGATGTGGACATTTTCACTCCTCTCTTATCCTTTACCTACTACACTGCACAATACCTCCCTACCTCCCTAATGCACACACACATTGTATCAGATCAATGCAATGCTTCCACTGCTCTGCCCCACAAAAAAAGCCCCAAGTTCCTGGCTACTGGGTGTCTGGGGCCCACTCTTCTATCAGAGCTGCTACTTGGACCCCAGCCTCCCCTCTCCTCCTCCCATCATCCCCTCGCTCACATTCCTCTGGCCCGTGCTCATAGGGTTCCTAGCTGGACACAGAGGCAGCGTGGTGTGGGAGGGCAGTGGGCTGTAGTGGACTGGTGTATTCTGGCACAGGGGACCCAGGTACAGAATTACAGCCAGGATATCGCCACAACATCAACACTGTAGTACATATACACAACCTGGGTGAGTGTACATTTTTGGGGGAGGGGGGTGGGTAATCATAGCAGCATCTGCTTCAGCAAAGCATAGCTTTACTGAGGGGGAAAAAAAGGTTTTGGGAAAGAAAAATAGCTCCTGGGCAAACTGAGTGGGGGGACAATGAGGGCCAGTAAATATCTCATTTACACTCAGAAGTATCAGAAGTATCCACAGTGGAGTATTCAGTTGGAAAGAATGATATAATGTTCGAAGTCTCTATGTGGGAACAGTGGATGGTGAATCAAGCTGAAACATTCTGCACGGGGTGTATTAGTCCCAAGCGAGCCTCCATTGTTACTAAGGGCCTGCCCATGTTATGCAGCAGAGAGACAATAGTAGCTTCATTTCATTCCCCAAGATGTCCAGGTGTGGATGGCGATGGAGATGGGAAGGTCCAAGCATTCCCACGTCACTGACCCAACATGTGCTTATTGATTAGGAACATCAAAAGCAACAGCTACTCACAAGACTGTTACTGTAGGACATCCTACAGGAATCACGGTGTGCGAATGAGTAGTCAGGTGTTATTATGGACACAAAACCGTATTCGTGGGCCGTGGGCATGAACCGTGCATGAAAGGTACTTGAAGCTATGCCAAAGGCTTTCTGAGCTAAATCAAATGAAAAGCTAGCATGAATAAAGGAGAATGGTTGAGATATTCGAGGGCTGTTGTGGAAGAGGGTTTGGAGAGCCACAGTCTGATGTGATTTCACAGTTCACACCAAATCCTCTCATTGCCATGTACAGTCAAAGTGGGAATAACAAAGATAAATATGACTAGAACCTAACCACAAAAAGCACATGCATATGGGGTTAGTTATTGTAAGGTCACTGCAAATTAACAGCCCGTGTGTTTCAAATGACAAAACATTGGTTTCCCTTTTTAAGGCTTACTGTATGTTGACACTGTTGGGCATTTCCTTCAAATAAACCTAAAACAACTGATAAAACACAATGTAATAAGTGTCTGTCGGTTTGATAGCAGACTTAAACGTTTTGCCAGCACAAACAATTACCACATATACCAGCAGAGATAAGTTCATGGGAAAAGACAGTACAGTTTGATTTCGGGAAGGGCATGCAAAAACATCCAAACTGAGCACAAGTGTTTTAGAAAGTGGGGAAACACTTGCCTGGAGCTTGTTCAACGCTTTAGGGGATTCGGGCTGTTTGTTTCAGGTAATAAACAAAGGGAAGGGTTAGACCTGGAGGTGCTTATGTCAAACACAAGCCATATAAGCAGTGAACCTACTGGTGACTAACATTATCCTGCTAACATTATCCTGCTAACATTATCCTGCTAACATTATCCTGCTAACATTATCCTGCTAACATTATCCTGCTAACATTATCCTGCTAACATTAGGCTCTGACAGAGTGGCACTGAGCACCACAGAGCTGGAGCGGAGACCGTGCAGGTTCAGGCGGTACACAACAACAAACTGATTAGACTCTATGAGAGGAGCTGCGTTAGCCATTAGCATCAGTGGTCATTAATCTAGAACACATTGTTTAGAAGTCAGTGGAGTACACACTGTGGTAAAGCCTCGGCCTTTGGGTCCGGCATGGACACATTGGAGGGTTTAACAGGAGGAGTTCAGGAAGGGAACAGGGAAGGAGGGAATGGAAACACTCACAGGAATGTTGTGGTCTTTGCGTCCTTTGTGTGACGAGGCGACGTGGGCCAGGTACTGGATGACCTTTTTGGTGTTTTCTGTCTTGCCGGCACCCGACTCGCCTCTGTGTGAGGAGGAGACAGACAGGACCAATACATATCAGATTAAACAGAGGAGGAAGAGAGGATGGGGAGAGAGAGAGGGGGGTGGAGGGATGAGGGAGAGTAAAGAAACTGGTCTAGTCTGTGTGTGTGTGTGTGTGTGTGTGTGTGTGTGTGTGTGTGTGTGTGTGTGTGTGTGTGTGTGTGTGTGTGTGTGTGTGTGTGTGTGTGTGTGTGTGTGTGTGTGTGTGTGTGTGTGTGTGTGTGTGTGTGTGTGTGTGTGTGTGTGTGTGTGTGTGTGTGTGTGTGTGTGTGCGTGTGTGTGTGTGTACACAGGTGCTTGTGTGTGCATATGTTTCTAGGTCAATACCTCTTAAAGAAAGGGGAGGA
>NW_025759185.1:0-4661 GCF_021184085.1 Oncorhynchus gorbuscha | reverse complement strand
GGCCTATGTTAATTTAAAAAAAAAAATCATTGTGGTATGATGGGAATTGAATATCAGTTTGATACTTTGACAAAATTTCTACACCATGAAGTCTATTCACTCCCTTCTGAGAAAGGCTATGCTTTATTGCATGTGTTCAATTAGAAGCTTAGGCAGGATGAACACATCATTCCTATTAAAACTCATAGTGAAAATAACAGTAGATGTCATTCGAGCCATGTCTCATAAAACAGTTCCATGTTGTAATATATTGAAGTCAACAGTAGGAATATTAGGAGAGAGAGATTACAAATGGAAAGCGAATCCAAACCCTCCATGTTATGCAGGTGAATGAGGACCCAAAAGCGACTTGGCGAAACAGAGTCTTTAATCCAGTTTAAGGAAATATAATACTCCTAGACAAATCGGAGGCGGTAAATAAAGCATAAAAATAATTTCACTGTAATTCCAGAACTGACTGGAGACTCGATAATAAACTGCAGGTTGCCTCGGGAAGGCACTGACCGTAGCAGACTCTGTAGCACCCTGCTCACCACAGCATCTGAGGGAAACACGACACGACAGGGCGAAACAAAGACAGACAGCACGGTGAACAATATACAAGGATCCAGGCAGAAACGGAAAACAAGGGGAGAAATAGGGACTCTAATCAGGGGAAAAGATAGGGAACATGTCTCTCAGAACATCTTTAACTAATGCCTGAAAAACAGCTGGCGCATTGGCGAGACCAAACGGCAGAACCCGGTACTCAAAATGCCCTAACGGAGTGTTAAACGCCGTTTTCCACTCGTCCCCCTCTCTGATGCGCACGAGATGGTAAGCGTTACGAAGGTCCAACTTAGTAAAGCACCTGGCTCCCTGCAGAATCTCGAAGGCTGATGACATAAGGGGAAAGGCTGCGTAGTATGCGACCAATCGTCTGATTGGCCCTCTCTGCTTGACCGTTAGACTGGGGATGAAACCCGGAAGAGAGACTGACGGACGCACCAATCAAACGACAGAACTCCCTCCAAAACTGTGACGTGAATTGCGGACCTCTGTCTGAAACGGCGTCTAACGGGAGGCCATGAATTCTGAACACATTCTCGATGATGATTTGTGCCGTCTCCTTAGCGGAAGGAAGTTTAGCGAGAGGAATGAAATGTGCCGCCTTAGAGAACCTATCGACAACCGTAAGAATCACAGTCTTCCCCGCAGACAAAGGCAGACCGGTAATGAAGTCTAGGGCGATGTGAGACCATGGTCGAGAAGGAATGGGGAGCGGTCTGAGACGACCGGCAGGAGGAGAGTTACCTGACTTAGTCTGCGCGCAGTCCGAACAAGCAGCCACGAAACGGCGCGTGTCACGCTCCTGAGTCGGCCACCAAAAGCGCTGGCGAATAGAAGCAAGAGTGCCTCGAACACCGGGATGACCAGCTAACTTGGCAGAGTGAGCCCACTGAAGAACAGCCAGACGAGTGGAAACAGGAACGAAAAGAAGGTTACTAGGACAAGCGCGCGGCGACGCAGTGTGCGTGAGTGCTTGCTTAACCTGTCTTTCAATTCCCCAGACTGTCAACCCGACAACACGCCCATAAGGAAGAATCCCCTCGGGATCCGTAGAAGCCACAGAAGAACTAAAAAGACGGGATAAGGCATCAGGCTTGGTGTTCTTGCTACCCGGACGGTAAGAAATCACAAACTCGAAACGAGCGAAAAATAACGCCCAACGAGCTTGACGAGCATTAAGTCGTTTGGCAGAACGGATGTACTCAAGGTTCTTATGGTCTGTCCAAACGACAAAAGGAACGGTCGCCCCCTCCAACCACTGTCGCCATTCGCCTAGGGCTAAGCGGATGGCGAGCAGTTCGCGGTTACCCACATCATAGTTGCGTTCAGATGGCGACAGGCGATGAGAAAAATAAGCGCAAGGATGAACCTTATCGTCAGACTGGAAGCGCTGGGATAGAATGGCTCCCACGCCTACCTCTGAAGCGTCAACCTCGACAATTAATTGTCTAGTGACGTCAGGAGTAACGAGGATAGGAGCGGACGTAAAACGTTCTTTTAGAAGATCAAAAGCTCCCTGGGCGGAACCGGACCACTTAAAACACGTCTTGACAGAAGTAAGAGCTGTGAGAGGGGCAGCAACTTGACCGAAATTACGAATGAAACGCCGATAGAAATTAGCGAAACCTAGAAAGCGCTGCAACTCGACACGTGACCTTGGAACGGGCCACTCACTGACAGCTTGGACCTTAGCGGAATCCATCTGAATGCCTTCAGCGGAAATAACGGAACCGAGAAAAGTAACGGAGGAGACATGAAAAGAGCACTTCTCAGCCTTCACGTAGAGACAATTCTCTAAAAGGCGCTGGAGAACACGTCGAACGTGCTGAACATGAATCTCGAGTGACGGTGAAAAAATCAGGATATCGTCAAGGTAGACAAAAACAAAGATGTTCAGCATGTCTCTCAGAACATCATTAACTAATGCCTGAAAAACAGCTGGCGCATTGGCGAGACCAAACGGCAGAACCCGGTACTCAAAATGCCCTAACGGAGTGTTAAACGCCGTTTTCCACTCGTCCCCCTCTCTGATGCGCACGAGATGGTAAGCGTTACGAAGGTCCAACTTAGTAAAGCACCTGGCTCCCTGCAGAATCTCGAAGGCTGATGACATAAGGGGAAGCGGATAACGATTCTTAACCGTTATGTCATTCAGCCCTCGATAATCCACGCAGGGACGCAGAGTACCGTCTTTTTTCTTAACAAAAAAAACCCCGCCCCGGCCGGAGAGGAAGAAGGCACTATGGTACCGGCGTCAAGAGACACAGACAAATAATCCTCGAGAGCCTTACGTTCGGGAGCCGACAGAGAGTATAGTCTACCCCGAGGAGGAGTGGTCCCCGGAAGGAGATCAATACTACAATCATACGACCGGTGAGGAGGAAGGGAGTTGGCTCGGGACCGACTGAAGACCGTGCGCAGATCATGATATTCCTCCGGCACTCCTGTCAAATCGCCAGGTTCCTCCTGAGAAGTGGGGACAGAAGAAATGGGAGGGATGGCAGACATTAAACACTTCACATGACAAGAAACGTTCCAGGATAGGATAGAATTACTAGACCAATTAATAGAAGGATTATGACATACTAGCCAGGGATGACCCAAAACAACAGGTGTAAAAGGTGAATGAAAAATCAAAAAAGAAATAGTCTCACTGTGGTTACCAGATACTGTGAGGGTTAAAGGTAGTGTCTCAAATCTGATACTGGGAAGATGACTACCATCTAAGGCGAACATGGGCGTAGGCTTGTCTAACTGTCTGAAAGGAATGTCATGTTTCCGAGCCCATGCTTCGTCCATGAAACAACCCTCAGCCCCAGAGTCTATCAAGGCACTGCATGTAGCACCCGAACCGGTCCAGCGTAGATGGACCGACATAGTAGTACAGGATCTAGATGGAGAGACCTGAGTAGTAGCGCTCACCAGTAGCCCTCCGCTTACTGATGAGCTCTGGCTTTACTGGACATGAATTGACAAAATGTCCATCAAATCCGCAATAGAGGCACAGGCGGTTGGTGATCCTCCGTTCCCTCTCCTTAGTCGAGATGCGAATACCTCCCAGCTGCATGGGCTCAGTCTCTGAGCCAGAGGGAGATGGTTGCGATGCGGAGCAGGGAAACACCGTTGACGCGAGCTCTCTTCCACGAGCTTGGTGACGAAGATCTACCCGTCGTTCTATGCGGATGGCGAGAGCAATCAAAGAGTCCAAACTGGAAGGAACCTCCCGGGAGAGAATCTCATCTTTGACCACTGCGTGGAGTCCCTCCAGAAAACGAGCGAGCAGCGCCGGCTCGTTCCAGTCACTAGAGGCAGCAAGAGTGCGAAACTCTATAGAGTAATCCGTTATGGATCGATCACCTTGGCATAGGGAAGCCAGGGCCCTAGAAGCCTCCCTACCAAAAACTGAACGGTCAAAAACCCGAATCATCTCCTCTTTAAAGTTCTGGTAATTGTTTGAACAATCAGCCCTTGCCTCCCAGATAGCTGTGCCCCACTCTCGAGCCCGGCCAGTAAGGAGTGAAATGACGTAAGCAACCCGAGCTCTCTCTCTAGAGTATGTGTTGGGTTGGAGAGAGAACACAATATCACACTGGGTGAGAAAGGAGCGGCACTCCTTGGGCTGCCCGGAGTAGCAAGGTGGGTTATTAACCCTAGGTTCCGGAGGCTCGGCAGACCAGGAAGTAACAGGTGGCACGAGACGAAGACTCTGGAACTGTCCAGAGAGGTCGGAAACCTGAGCGGCCAGGTTCTCCATGGCATGACGAGCAGCAGACAATTCCTGCTCGTGTCTGCCGAGCATGGCTCCTTGGATCTCGACGGCAGTGTTACGAGCGTCTGTAGTCGCTGGGTCCATTCTTTGGTCGGATCCTTCTGTTATGCAGGTGAATGAGGACCCAAAAGCGACTTGGCGAAAACAGAGTCTTTAATCCAGTTTAAGGAAATAGCAATACTCCTAGACAAATCGGAGCGGTAAATAAAGCATAAAAACAATTTCACTCGTAATCACGAGAACTGACTGGAGACTCGATAATAAACTGCAGGTTGCCTCGGGAAGGCACTTGACCGTAGCAGACTCAGACACCTGCTCACCACGCAGCATCTGAGGGAAACAC
>NW_025759184.1:0-4661 GCF_021184085.1 Oncorhynchus gorbuscha | reverse complement strand
AGACATGACAATCTATGACAAAACATGACAGTGCCATTGGAACACAGGAGTGATGGTTGCTTATAATGGGCCTCTGTAGATATTCCATAAAAATCAGCCGTTTCCAGCTACAATAGTCATTTACAACATTAACAATGTCTACATGTATTTCTGATCAATTTTATATTATTTAAAAAAATGTGCTTTTCTTTAAAAAGCAATGAAATTTCTAAATGATCCCAAGCTTTTGAATGGTAGAGTATATATAGAGGAATGGAAATGATGCAGACAATGACATTGATGGAAGCCACAATCTATCTGCAATATTAAAGCTGATCTATCCCCATTTTGTTTTTACAAAAATTAAAGTATAAATCATTTCAAATTCCATACATTAAGCAAACTAGATGCAACCATTCTCATTTTTTATTTTATTTACCGATAGCCAGGAGCACACTCCAACACCCAGACATAATTTACAAACAAAGCGTTTGTGTTTAGTGAGTCTGCCAGATCAGAGGCAGTAGGGATGACCAGGGATGTTCTCTTGATAAGTGTGTAAATTGGACCATTTTCCTGTCCTGCTAAGCATTCCAAATGAAATTAGTACTTTTGGGTGTCAGAGAAAATGTATGGAGTAAAAAGTGCAATATTTTCTTTAAGAACAGTAGTAAAGTAAAAGTAATAATGGTCAAAAAGATACATAGTTAAGCAAAGTACAGATACCCCAAAACTACTTAAGTAGTACTTGAAAGTATTTTTGACTTAAGTGCTTTACACCACTGCTACACAGTGGGTTGTGTTGACTGAATTTCTGGTTAATTGATCCCTTACAGGCGTAAAAGAAACACCTGAGAAACATTTATATCATGACACAAGGTGGGACCCAGATGCAGACACAGGAGGCAGATGGGTGGAGACTTACAATATTTAATCATCCAAAAGGAGTAGGCAAGAGAATAGTCGTGGACAGGCAAGGTCAACAACCGATCAGATTTCAGGAGGTACAGAGTAGCAGAAAGGCTCGTGGTCAAGGTAGGCAGAATGGTCAGGCAGGTGGGTCCAGAGTCCAGAGCAGGCAAGGGTCAAAACCGGGAGGACTAGAAGAAAAGAGAATAGCAAAGGCAGGAATACAGGGAAAACCGCTGGTTGTCTTGGAACATACAAGACGAACTGGCACAGAGAGACAGGAAACACAGGGATAAATACACTGGGGAAAACAAGCGACACCTGGAGGGGTTGGAGACAATAACAAGGAGAGGTGAAACAGATCAGGGTGTGACAATTTATTTCTGTTGACAGAGGTTTTCTTCTGCACTGTTCCACTCATCCAGTAAATGTGGAGGAGGAGTTAAGATGTTGTGTCACCTTGTTAACATCCAAAATAAGATTTTCTTTCCATTTCCCCTGAAAACCGGATGCATCCAGTTATATCTGACCCCGCAGAGGATGATCGATATCAGACAGGAGTTATGGGTGAAATTGGAGTCATAAGAGAATGGGCAGTAAGATTGCGCAGTACTATATGACTGGAGTCTAGAGAGCTCCGACCCAACATTGCTATTTTGTGATTTATCTTTCCTTTTTTCCCCACAAAATGTATACTATATAATTTCTTATGACCTGCAAAAACGTTTGAACATCAGATCGCCAGTTACTAACCTCAATTTCGGCTTCAACTTCAAGTCTTTATGTACCTCTGATCCAATCTTTGGGCTAGCCAAGAGGAAACGCAGGCGAAAATGAGGCAAGAGATCTAACGTCCTGTTGAGACTAAGGTGAAGGCAAAACCAGTCACCACTTTTCTATTCACCAAGCGGAGAGGATATTGGATTCAGGGACATCCAGAGGGGAAGGGGTAAGTCTCTTCATCAACAACATATAGTGTGCAGACTCTAGCGCAATGGAAGTCTCAACCTATTGTTACCCAGTCTTGGAATACCTGAGGAGCAAATGCCAACCCTTCTACCTCCCAAAAGAGTTTTCACCTGTTATCATGACTGCGGTATATATTCCACCTCAGAACAACAAAAACAACAAGCTGGCACTTAACGAACTGTACACGGCAATAAACAAGCAGGTAACCATGCACCCGGAGGCTGTTTTTCTTGTTGCCGGCAATTGTAATTCTGCGTCACTAAGACACGTGATGCCCAACATTTATCAACACATCTCCTTCGCCACTAGATCACTGTTACTCAACCCACAAGCAAGTATATAAGCCCCCCCCGTCTCCGTCTCTGTCTCCCCTTCGGATAATCAGATCATGTCTCTATACTCCTGCTTCTTGTTTACAAACAGGAGCTCAAACAGGAAGTACCCATGGCACGCTCTGTAGAGAAATGATCCTCCAAATCAGAGGCTATGTTGCAGGACTGCTTTGCTAGTGCTGACTGGAATATGTTTTCAGGACACTGCCGGTAGCATTGTCGAGCTAACCACTTCAGTCTCGGGTTTCATCAGTAAATGCATCGCCAACATTGTCCCCACAGTGAAAGTTTGCTGCTTCCCCAATCAGAGCCCTGGATTAACACTGAGATACACACTAAATTAAAGGACAAAGCTTCCTTGCACACAGGGCTATCACAGCTAACCCCGAGGCTATGGCTGAGGAAATAATAATAATAATAATAATAATAAATGCCATTTAGCAGACGCTTTTATCCAAAGCGACTTACAGTCATGTGTGCATACATTCTATGTATGGGTGGTCCCGGGGATCGAACCCACTACCCTGGCGTTACAAGCGCCATGCTCTACCAACTGAGCTACAGAAGGACCACGAACGTGTACAATATAGGAGCAAGGTGGAATCTTATTACACCAGCTCGAACGCTCGATATGTCCCAGGGGCTACAGTCCATTACATATTACATAGGTAGACCTAGCCGTGATCTATCCAGTGATGCCTCTCTATCCAGATGAACTCAATGTATTTTATGCACACTTCGAGAAAAACAACACTGAGCTATGGACAAGGGCCCCCACCGTCCCAGAGGACTGGGTGATCTCGCTCTCCAAGGCCGAAATGGGTAAAGTTTTTAATCTGGTCAACACTCGCAAGGCCACATGACCAGACTGTATTGCAGGGCACGTTCCCAGAGCATGCGCAAACCAGCTGGCAGGCATCTTCACTGTCATTTTCAACCTCTCCTTGTCCCAGTCTGTAATCCCCACATGTCTCAAGATCACCACCATCATTCCTGTTCCCAATAACTCTAAGGTTACCTACCGAATGACTACCGCCCTGTAACACTAACATCTGTAATCATGAAGTGCTTTGAAAGGCTGGTCATGGCACACATCACCTCCATCATCCTAGACACCCTAGACCCACTCCAATTTGCATACTTCACCTAAACTAGGGACCCTGGGACTGAACACCTCCCTTTACAACTGGATCCTTCATGATGGGCTGACACCAGGTGGTTGGAGTGGGCAACAACACCACTGCCACACTAGCCCTCAACACGGGGGCCTCCCAGGGGTGTGTGCCTGGCCCCCTCCTTGTACTCCCTGTTTACCCATGACTGTGTGGCAATGCATGACTCCAACTCCATCATCAAGTTTCCTGACGACACAACAGTGATTGGCCTGATCACCTCAGCGATGAGACAGTCTAAAGGGAGGAGGTCAGAGAACTGGCACTACGGTGCCAGGACAACAACATCTCCCTCAACTTCAGCAAGGAGCTCATCCATGGACTACAGGGGGTTGCAGTAGAGAGGGTGAAGAGCTTCAAGTTCCTCTGTGTCCGCATCATTGAGGATTTAACATGGTCCTCTCACACCAGAACCGTTTTGGCATAGCCCCTCAGATCCTCAGGAACTTTTACAGGTGCACCATTGAGAGCATCGTGACTGGTTCTATCACCGTCTTGTAAGGCAACTGCACCGCCCGCGACCAGAAGGCCCTACAGAGGTTGGTGCGGACAGCCCAGCGCATCACCTTTGTTGTGAGCTCCCAGCCATCCAGGACGCACATGCCCGGCGGTGTCTGAGAAAGGTTCCAAAAATTGCCAAAGACTCCAGCCACCCGAGACATGGACTGTTCTCCACGTTACTGTCCGGCAGGCGGTACCGGTGCATCAAAGCTCAGCCAAACAGACTCCTAAACAGCTTCTATCCAGTGGCCATAAGGCTGTTAAGTGGCTTACAACTACTGCTCTCTCTCTCCCACAGACTATCCATACGGACTTTTATGCCCATCCACAGGTCTCTACTCACTCAGACACAACTAAATTTGCTCAAATGATTATTGATTAGAGTTATTACTCCTTTACGCTGCTGTCCATTGATTATTGATTGCCATTACCATGAATATTTATCTATTTATCGTGCTACTGGTCAATATTACTCCTGTATACATGTATACACTGAGTGTACAAAACACTAAGAATACCTGCTCTTTCCATGACATAGACTGAATCCAGGTGAAGGCTATGATCCCTTGCTGATGTAACTTGTTAAATCCACTTCAATCAGTGGAGATGAACGGGAGGAGACAGGTTAAATAAGGACACTCGGTGTATATTACCATTAGTGTATTACCATAAGTATATTACCATTAGCATATTACCATTAGTATATTACCATTAGTGTATTACCATAAGTATATTACCATTAGCATATTACCATTACTATATTACCATTAGCATATTACCATTAGTATATTACCATTAG